>NW_026441716.1:0-145000 GCF_025612915.1 Magallana angulata
GGCATGTGTATTTTGGGTGATGCTGATCGGCATAGTACAGGGTTCACTGATGTAACATGTCACGCTCTCGATGAGACCTACATGAGTGAAATGTCCCTGAAATATTAAATACAAGATGGTTTTAAGTATATCATGCATACAAACTCTATAAAACAAATCGATATGATTCAATGAATAAGCTTACCCCGTTTTCAATTGTGTCTGTTAGATTTCGATTAATATCTGTAAAGCATATTAAAATTTAAAGTTTTAAAAACCATCAACAGAAATATTTTCATTTAATTTACCTCTAGAATAATAAAAAAAAAAATAAAACGTCTTGAGAATCAAAGGAACTGCTCCTTATCTGAATAATGATAAGAATATTTTAATTGCTTAAACAAAGATTCATTAATTGATGGTTGCCTATCTATTGTTCCCTTGGACAGCAAAACTAAATGTATTTTTCAAAAATTCAGTTTCTGTTTCTAAACAAAACAAATTTTCTATTTATTCAGTAAAAGATACACATCTTATTTTATCTTTTATCATTAATGATTTTGTTGAACCTCTTTATCTCAATATCTTCTTTAAACGCGTGATAACTTACCCAAAGCACAATTAGACCCTTCCAGTCCCAGACGACAAAAACAACCTCGATTTCCGTTACTTGTGAAACAAACAGCGTCGTTTTGGCAATATGATTGATCGGTACAAAATCCTATAAAAATATTTGAAAACACATTTTATATGCTCTAGAGGTGTCTTGTTTATTCCATTATACCCTTTGCGCATCAAAATTGATTGAAAAAGCAATGTCTATTTTGTAGCAAACTATTTTAGAACATGATACCGTTTTCACAGTGCTTTCCCCAGAATCCCTCTCGACAATGACACCTGAAGTCCCCTGTCGACTCAGTCTGACAGTAAGCGTTATTCAAGCACGGGTCTTTTGCACATTCTTTATAAAAAATAAAAAACAATTAAAATTCCGTTAAAATAAACTTATTGAAAAATGTGAAGAAACATCGACACGTCAATACATACGATCAACTATGTCGTGGGTGTGCATTTGGAAACATCTGGATTCTCCTCTGGAACTATACAAATTGAAAATAATAAATGCACATGATTTACTCTACACAGGAGTGCATATATAATGTAATTTTTATATAATTTAAGATAAAGTCTTACCAAATCAGGAAGCATATTTTATTAATTCCAACCGTGGACGTGTTGGTATACGCTACTTCATATCTACACAGTCCCAAGGAGATTTGTGGATCAAATATACCGGTAGAGGGGTCATTTGTGGTCAACATTGAGCTAAAATGAAGTCGCAAACAATTTTTAAAACTTGTAATTTACTTTAAATTTGATTTTGTTAAAACAATTTTTTATGACATTGTATTCACTTTCTTGAAGCCTGCTGTAAGATATGTAACCTGTCGGACTACATTACAAGCAAAAATGAAGATATCATAATTATATTGTATTGTACTAACCCTAATCCTCTCCCATCCCATTTGATATCAAGACAGAAGTGATAAAAAACAAAACTACATGTCAATCACAATCAGGTTTTGTAGCTTGCTGTTATTCAATATCAATATGATATTAGCTAAAGGATAAATCTTCGTTTAATGTTTTAAAAAGTATTTGCGGAGTGTGTAAAGGACGACGTTAACTCAGAATGAGAAAAAATTAACTAATGATAATGAAAATCATTTATCAGTGTCATATAAAACCGATTGCAGCTGTATGTTTCACTTTAAAAATAGAGTGGGCTAATGGCGTACGTTTTGAGTAAATGGCCTTTGAATATTTTAAATTTAAAATACAATTCATACAAACTTTTATCATACAGTTGAAATGTCGTTATTGTTAACTAAATGATAATAATTCTAAACATTTATAGTTTTAAACTGTTACAGTGACCTTATTGTGCTGTATTTACATATATATCAGACCAATGATCAAATTTATTATACTAGTGCCGACTGAGAGTTAAATCGTCACTTTCTTAATAGTGCTGCCTAAATCTTTTATTGCGATATAATAATTCGAAACATTATGTCCATATTTGTTCTTTGTTTGACTGGATTGCCTTAAAATGATAAATAAATACAATGTTATTAATGATTTATTGTATAAATATGTATTGTGTTTAGAAAAAAATGAATAAGCATTGTGTTTAGAACAAATCTTTACACATGACATTGAACTTTATAAAAGTCCAAACTGAAGAGATCTTACCCTGAGTTAACATCCATCGTAAGAGAAAAAATATGATTCAACTAACTGTAATCTTTTTCAAAAAGCTGTGAATTTGCATGTGTAGAGTTGTCGACGATTTAATGGAACTTAAAATAGCAGATAACATTAATTATTATTGGATCTATTATTATTATCATTATCATATCGTTTCTACATAAACCTTAAACACTAATACATCATAATTTTGAAGGTAAAATTACCATCTTCCACTCGTTTTTTCAGAATACAGATAAAAATGGCAAGATTGTCCTTTTCTGCATCCAACAGTTGACTCTCTTGGAAGAGTTGGTTTTACAAAAGTGCAACTATGATTAAGCTGTAAAATTTATAATAAAGATATACAATCATTTAAGGAACCTACTAGTATGCAAGCAACAAGGAATCAGTAATTATAGTTATGTCATTTCATATTATAACTAGACTTTGACCCGTGTGAGCACGGATTGACACTACATATCGTACATTTACGAATAGATACATCGCCACACCGCATTGTTGATATTTACATAACAAATCTATTAGCCTACAATAATGCTATTAATTTCACTACACTCTCCTATGTTAGAATAATCTAACAGTGTCTCGAGAAAGGCTCTAACCATAGTTAAAATGTCTTCCCTTTACCCGTAATGTAGCGGGAAATTGCAGAATCGCTCCGAAACGATTTTGGAAAAAATTAATGATGTTGCATTGAAAATAACAGTCAAATGAATCATTATAAACCTTTTTTAGACTGTAAATACCTTTCATCTAAAAATTTTATCCATATAATGGAAGAATTCAAAACTTTTTTTTTACCAACGTACATGTTTTTTCTTTACTACAGAGACAATACATAGAACGCATTCTTTCGTAAAATTGGGTTCGTATGACACTTATCATTTTAACGATAAAACATTCTAACTTCATTCCTAAAATATATGTGAATTTTTTGGATGGAATCAGATATTTTTTTGCCATCACAAAGGCAAAAATTACTACTAAGTTGATATGTATATTTGTTATTTTCAAATTTCTCTCTTAAAATATCAGATAGATATATATATATATATATATATATATATATATATATATATATATATATATATATATATATATATATATATATATATATAAAGCACTGAATAGAATCAACAACACTAGGCATCTTTAAGGTGTCGGATCTAATATATAGATACTCAGCCAGTAAACTGAAAATATGAAGCACTAAAAATGGCTAACGACGCGAACAATAGAAATTGTCAAATTTTCGGGACAACCCGTCCCTTCTTCAGGACCAAAAAATAAATTACATGAGAAAAAAACAAAGAAAACAAAATCTAAAGCTACTACTAAACTACTTAAGAAACTATGAAAAAGAACAGCTACATTATACACATCATTTGATCACATTCTTAAAGGTGTTGATACTGTCGCCGATCGCTATAAAGTAATCAATCGACGATTGTATGATGTGTATAATGTAGCTGTTCTTTTTCATAGTTTTTTCAAAATATCTTATGTTACTATTCGATAGGGACGCTTAAATAACTTCAGAATATGAAATCTGTTTTAAAATCGATATACGCATTCTTGAGATTTCGGGGTCCAAAGTTCTGAAGCGAAGGTCTGAGTAGCTCAGTCGTTAGAGTGTTGGACTTGTGTCCATGCGAACTGGGTTCATTCCCCGAGTGCCGAATATTTTTTCTTCCTTAATTGTGTTTACTTTAACGATCTAAAATTATTAATTGTATGTTTTCCACTTTATTCTTACTATAAATGAAAATAGTAGCAGCTTTCTTTTAGTACCAATAGATAGCTCGTTTCTGTCAGCAGTAAATTAAAAGCAAAAAAAAAAATATATATATATATCATAGATCATACTTACAGATTGTTGCACTGTAAAAAATGTTAACTTAAGTTAAATATATAAAAAAGATAAATTGTTATTCTGGTCATTGCTTTAGCAATTTAGAATCAAGTATGAATGATATTAAGACCCTTGCATAGTAGTAACGCGGGGGATTTAAAGAAGCATATGGAAACTGAGTTACATGTAATTCCGTGAAATCACAAATCTTAGTTATTTTGTACATATTCAAATATCTAAGCAACGAAACGTAGACCAAAAAGAAATAAAAAATACTGAAGACAATTTTTTTTCAGAAATTAGTTTGTATTACGTAGATTTACACATTGATGACATCATGACCAAAAGTTAAATGTGGTGTGAAAGCATTGTAAACATATTCAAAATATAAAAAATCTAAGAATTCTAATTAAGTATTGTGGTGTGATTTATTGAGAATTGAACATAAGAATACTGGGAGAGATGTAAGTTTTATCAATCATTCGCTAAAAAGTACGTAAATTTGCTTTTATTTCTCGGTCAGGCTTTCCTCTTTCGTTGTTTACGATATAAAAATCGGACTAGAACAACACTACCCCGTATATATTGAACTTGAAATTTTATACGTATCGTTAGTTTGATCAATGCTTAAATTGAAAAATGCCGCTAGAATCCCGTGATGTGTGTTGTTTTGATGCAACATACCGTTTTCCCTGCAGACTTTGTAAAAGGTTTTACGAGAGCCGGATGAATAACTATTTAATTAAGAAGAACACAGAATTCTAGCAGCGGTTTTGATTAAACTGAGATGTTTTGCTTTCACTTGGTATGTTTATTTTATTTTGGAAACCGCGGGGTAGTGTTGTTCTATCTCATTTTATGTTAAGGAATGTACGTAAGCTATTTATGGTTATCACACATTGTAGCAGTAATATACTACCCGATTTTATCGCACTGACATTTATTTTAAAAGATAATACTAAGCTTTTGATCTTATTCAAAATAGTTATCTAATTTCATGATTTTTAATATAACAGTCAAAGTAAGACGCTAAATTGCCCGTATGCTTCCTAACACCCCCGTGAACACGAATAGTTATCAAATAGTTCTCAATTTTTTTATATAGAGTTGCACTTTAGTTTTTGTGTAAAACGAACGTGTTTGGCCTCTCATCTGTAAGTATTAATGGTCGATTGATCATGGTTTTGAAATGAAAAACCAACACCGTATCAAAATAATTGAAAAGAAATATCACAGATTATGACATCATGGTGTTTAAAATTCCATTAAAAAATTCTTAAAACATATCTACATTAGACGTAAATATCTTATATGGCTCTCATGTTGTCGGCGGCGAGAAATTAAGCAGCGCAGGGTAATACTATTTAATAAATCATTATTGTGAATATGATTGCGTCCTGAGATTGAATACTTGATAATCAAAACTGTTTAAAGAAGCTTTCGAGTAAATGCATTTGATTCTGTTTTGTGTCACGTTTTGAATAGGTCTATTGCTGCACAGAGAAAAGTAAATAATATTTGTTTTTTTTTTGGACAAAAACCAAAGGTAATAAAAAGAACTTGCTTTAATTGATTGTAAGAATTTGAAGTCTCTCATATTTTAAAGGTTTTGTCTCAATGAATAAAACAGTGCTTTGCGACTGAACGACGCAGAGACGTAAGGATTCAGTGTTTTGATTGCTGTCAAAATAATTTATGTGTAAGCGTACTATTTGAGACAACAGTTCGATGAGATTTAACGTCCAAAAAGTGATTCACAAGTGATGCATATAACCTTTTGGTATTCTCAAATACCTCATTAAATAGCTTTTAAAGTTAAATATTTATCTTTCTTACCATATGGAACTCCCCTATCTACAACGTGGAAACATCGTTTATCTGTTATATGTTCAGGTCTGTAATAATAAAAAAAGTTTAATACAGATAGAATATGAATCATAGTTTTTTGTTGGTGGAAAGTCAATTTAAACATAATGTCAAATTGGTCTTTAATATTTGTAGACCTGACTTGCATTTAAAATTTTACATATTCTTTTCATATACATGTATACATTTCATATTTTTTTTAGAGAGGTATGGATACGATTCAAATTAACGAGTACATATGAGTGCGCATGACTGCGCAGCTTTTACTTCATGCAATCGAAGGTGCAGAGTTATATTTCTTTTCTATTGTATTTTTATTTTAAATCAACATTATCCGTAACGGTTATGAGTTAAAAAAAATGTGATTTTTTAACCGTAATCGATTAAAATTGTAAATGGGCCTTACGACAGCTTCATTTGCTAAGTCAAATACCGATCTATTACAATGGTATGATATACTTTAAGATCGTATCAAAATTTGAGATTTGATTTAATCGCATCTGTGACCTTACTTTTGGATTAAACCTCTTGATTTATTTGGACTACAGTGTAATGTTTACGCATTGGCCATCTAGTGTTGATTCATGCATGTTTTTGAACTACCAAATTTCACACCTTTTGGAAATCAATTAAATTATTTGCTTTAAAATATAAAATATAATCTCACTCGTGAATTTATAATAATACGGGAGACAATTTTTTTGTTTGAAATATCGTATAAATATCGTCAACCTTAATATATACTTGTAATTAAACTGACATGACTAGTTCCGCTGTAAACCGATTCAGTCCTTTACTTAGCAGAACATTTATAACAATTGCGCCAGAAAGTATGTTAAAAGTTTGCTTGCAAAGTTAAATAAGACCCGTTGACAATAGCGTGATATACTTAAAGATGATATCAAATTCATTTACAGTAAAGAAAAATGCATTGTACCGAAATACTCACAGGCTTTGTAACGCATTAATGTTCACAAGACAGATTATATACTCACAATGTGAATTTTGCTACGTTCAGACAAAGATCAATTTCTTGACGTTTCGGATCGTTGAATTGTGATTTGGAAAGTGTTGCTTTTGATAGAAAAATGCCATCAGAAATAATTTTTAATGGCGAAAAACTTATTTTTCGATCAAACGAGCTCAATTCCTTTGTCCCGATGAAGAAAGACAACTTCGGAGTAGTGCTGCTACAAAAAGAAAAGGATGGAATGATATACACATGTACCAATTTTATATTACCAATAAGTCAATTCTAACTCCTTAAATAATTGCCTTTTTAAAACAAAATCAATAATACATTAATGTGATAATTAAAGAAGAAGAATCACTTAATTTGGCAAAATATACTACTGTAACTGATAACGTTATTAATTATTGATTATGTTGCAGCGACTAATGTTTTCAGTTAGTATTTATATTAAAAGACTTACTTTGAAATTAAATATATTGGAAATTCGCAATTGCTTTCGTAAAAATCGCATGTAATAATTGATCCACTAGAAGGTGTCGGTTCTATGAAATACGGCTTAAAAAAACAAAACAAGAAAATCATGCAACAATATGTAATCAATTTTAATCATGTGCTTGACAGCTTAGTTCAACTATGACTTGATGACTATGAACTATTAAATGCAAAAACATGCAATTTTCCTATTGTGTCTATGAAAATTTGGAACAAAGCAACAATCATTTTTTTAACAAAAAAAAAGAATGAAGTCAATTTTTGTTAAAGATAATGTAACATTATTTTAAGATAATGTAAGGAATTCAAAATACATTTAAAATGTTGTTCTGAAATTTAAACTCTTTATTTGATTTTAAGGGTACGTCATTCATATCTTGTATATATTCGACCCAAGCATGTTAATATTTCTCAAACTGACATGTTCTTGCCAAAAAACTGAATAAAATTGTTAAGGTACCCTATTTTGAAACAATGATGCAACTTTAATATACAAGATTCAACTTTTTTCTCAACAAAGTGTGGACACTTTTGACCCCTCTTTGATGATTTTTGAGAATTTTAGACATTCATATTCGCGGCAGATGCGGAGTTATCAATGATGACATTGTTATGTATTTGCATACAAAAGAACACGTGAAACCTAAAATTTATTGCTTTCGTATCTTTTGACAGGCAGTTTTGTTTTGGCCAGTGTTTAATCTAACAAGTCAGTGTCAAAATGTTCCCACATTTGGTCCAAATATATGCAAGATGGTAGACACTCCCTTTGATTAATCTTGTTTTCTTAAAGGTATAAGAAATTCGGAATATACGAAATGTGAAAAAGATTTAAAATAATAGCTAAACAATAAGTATGATATTAAATCCAGCTGCCTTATCAAACTCTTTTAATGATTCAAACATCCAATATAGATTTTGAATCATTTTGAGTAAATGATATAGAGAAGAAAGCAATTTTAAGCTTAGGAGTTTTTGTACAGTCCATTTTATATGTTGATAGTTTTATCTCATTTTATAAAAGGTATGAGAATGTGCATCTAAAGAAACAAGATAAATTGCATTTCATATTAGTTATATAATTCTGCTGTTACTATTATTTTTATTCCGACTTTTAATAAGTATTATGCTAAAATCAAAATATTGACATGTTATGTTTGAAGCAAATTAGAATAACCTTTTCTATGAATATAAGTAAAATGAGACATATTGTACACAGTGTAATTTAGAAGTCATACTTACGTTTTTGTCTTTCGATAAGTATGTTTGATCTTCAAATATATGAAAAGTTGAAGAAAATAAGTAGATTTGTAATGGGCATAGTCATTTTTTGAAATTTAAAACAGTTCAAATTTAATTCCAGAAAAGTATAAAATAGTTTAATACGTAGTTTTAATCTAAAGGCGCATGGTCACGATTTTGGTCAAATTTTATTTTTCTGTTTCCATTATTTGCAATGATTTAGGAATGCATTTCTAATGATCAAATGAAATTTGGGTGCCAGTCGTTGAGTTTTAAGCAAGATACAGGGCTTACAATTCTTCGTCATGTACACAAGGTCCGTGTCCTGTTTTTGTTTACATAGGTTCAATATACCAGTAAAAATCTTTTTAAAGCTGGTTTTTCTATCTTATTGTTCATTTTAAGCATAAATAAACAGTTCCTAACGATCAACACATTCATTTCAGGTCTAAAACTGGAATTTTAACTTCAACATTCAAAATTAATTTCAAGCTCTGTAACTCGCTTATGCCTCATCAAATGACATTCAAAGTTTGGTTGCCTATTAAAAATGCCTTACTGAAGCATTGTTAACATTAAAATTGAAAAAAATAATTTTTGACCAAAATCGTAACCATCCCCTTTAAAGTACTTGACTTAACTTAGAATTTAAAAAAAAAGATATGTTACTTGCGAAATACAGAGAAGTAAATTTCTTTTTTTACATAAAAAGGTCTTGGCCATGTATTTTAAAAAAAAAATAATATGTTGTAACGAAATTAAAAATCTTAAAACTCTTTAGATATGTTCTTTGTCTTAGGACCAAAAGAAGATCAGCATAGCGTTTTAAAAACATATCGCCAATTTAAACAAATATACAATTCAATTTTTGATATATGACTTGCACATTTTGGTAAAGAATTAAATAAATGCATCAATCAACAATTGAAGATAAATAAAAAAAATCGGAGAGAAGAGAATGAACCAAAATCCCATCCGTGCACCTTATAATAGAGATGATAACAAAATAATTCAGCCTTATCATTTCTGCTGTTGAAGAACAAAAAACCCCCCAAATTATCATTAATATTTCTATTTGTTATTGTAAGATCTACCATAAGGCCTGAAAACCCAACTCAGTGGCCATGGCTTTTTATAGTAAAGTAGAGGACTTTATGGACATTATAATAACGCATTTATTTTTTTTCCAAATATATACTGGAACATAGAAGATCTTCCAAGTTTCAATAAAGCACTTGCTGTGACCTTCAACTTGACTTTCATATATATTGAAGTGTGTTATTCATTATCAACTGTTACTTTTACTCTAATGTTATCCAAAATATCACAGTGCGCTTGTTTTAAAAGCTACTACAGATTCTGAGAAATCTGTTTCATATTTAAATATTTTACTAGAAAAAGACGTTAATGGTAACATAACAACAAAGCTATATGATAATCACCAACTTCCATTACTTATGTAGCGATATACCATCATCACCTGCTTATTGAGTATGCTCTACATACGAACAATTTCGAAAACGAGGCAAGTTTTTAACAAGTTGTTGGAACAGGAATATCAAGAACCTCGATTAAGATCATCTTTACGCAAGTTCTATGGTCGATACAATGACCTTGTCATCAAGTACAATGTTTCATTAAGACACATGCAAACTGACGTTGTTCATACTTGTTAGACCTTTATTTACACATCGAACTGACAACGGGTTCTTCCGTTTTTTATGATTTTGGCAATGAGCGCACGACGGGGAATACTTACTTCTCCTAAGCACCTGATCCCACCTCTATCCTTTCAGAGGTCCGTGTTGCTGTATTTAGTATTCACTTTATGGAGTTTTGAGATGGTTGACAATTTGTTATTGTCATCAATGACCTCACCTTTTGACCTGAACCACTGCCCAAGTGGCCATTAATTTTACAATTTAAGCATAAAGCTTCATAGATATCATAACATAACATATATATTTTACTACACTTGTAGTAATGAAGATGATTTTTTAAAATTAAGGAAGGAGTCATCTGGGTTTTCGATTTTCGAAAGAATATTTATTTAATATCCATTAAATCAAGGTAAAAGGAAATGAAAATTTCATTGTTCCTTTCTTTTTACAATTATACAACTTGGCATAGATATAGTAATCAAAGTTTGGAATCTAATAAGGACTATATTTTTGGCGGAGCTTTAACGTAGGAAAACATCACATTTTTTCAATTCAAATTGCTATTAAATCATGATTTGCTTATCAAATTACATTTTCAATAGCCTCATTCTATAAATAGAATTGTGTGAAAAAGTTACTAGAATTGGTTTTTCTGTTATCAAATGGACATTCTGCATACGCTTTTTACATTATCTTTTTGATAGGTCATCATAATATATAAAGATCTATCTGTAATACTGCAAGCAGAAAAAAAATAATCAAAATATCTTCGAAGTTTAAGAAAATTAAAGAAAATGCAGGCTTAGCAATAACAATTTTAGTTTGAATCCCTATTCTGATTTGGGAGGGGGGGGGAGATAAATTTCTCAAATTATGTTCCCCATCCCCTATAGAGGCTAGACACCAAATCTGGTCAAGGGTTAGGACCTAGTTTTTATAGAAGAAGCTAAAATGTTCAAATGTGAACGCACGATGACGGACGAAAACAGATCGCAATAGGTAAGTGCCTCAGTTGATCAAAGCATCGAAAAAATTGGGTTTTGGACTGAACTGACCAAGGACAACCCCAAAATTGTGAACGTAAAAATTACAGAACATTATTTGAGGACCAATTGATTAATACACCGAATAATTTTCTAAGATTTTATTTTACTTTATAAATTGCATTGTCTCCCATTACCAAAACTACATTTATTTATTACTTAAGATTGAAAATTATATTTCTTCAAAATTGGATCATACAGCCTTAAGCACTAGAAAACATATTTAACTTTCAATATTTACATTTGATACGCCATTCATCCATTAATAGAACAGATAAATCTTTCTAAATACCGTTTTTACATGTAGCTAACTAAGTAATTAATAACTTTATGACTACTAGTTTATTTAACCAAAAAGACGTATTGTTAATCCTTAATTTCCAAAACCCAAGAGGCTTGACGGTCACCTGAGTACCAAAGCAGGTAATTGGACTTGTCAGGTAGTCTCATGATTGCATTTTCAGCTTCATTTTTAAAGCGCTAAGCATAGCTCAGCGCTTTATTGTCGTTAGACTTCTATTTCCGGTGCAAGGAATAACTGCCCTCTATGAGCAGAAATATACA
The DNA here is from genome assembly GCF_025612915.1 of Magallana angulata. Taxonomy (NCBI): domain Eukaryota; kingdom Metazoa; phylum Mollusca; class Bivalvia; order Ostreida; family Ostreidae; genus Magallana; species Magallana angulata. Next base: position 11,947 of record NW_026441716.1, read on the forward strand.
TCATTTGAATTGGTAAGAGGTATAGAGAACAATTTATCTGGGTGACGGAAATGGCCGAGTAAAAACGATTGGTTTGCGGGGCTTACGTACATCAGCACGGGATGCTACGCAGTGATGAAAAAATATAGTGCGTATTCAGAAGCTAAAATATAGAAAAATAAAATCGATTCTTTGTAAGAAATGTCAAAAACTGTGATAAATTACTGTTCAAAAGGTATAATTTGTGATTTTAACATATCTTTTTTTAGGCAAGTATCCATATACAAGTCGTGTTCAGCTTTAATTCACATCATCTTAAGAAAGTAACATATATCTAAAGAAATCTGGCCTTCGATACTTTAAATTGATATTCATTAAACATAAACCAAAATTTCAATAAGGCTCATTTCCGCCTACGCTTGCACACAGTAAATTTTCTTAGAACCAAGCTAGGTTTGCGCTTTTCAGTACTTTCAGTACTTTGATTTATTCTAAGCCCTAGTCCTAGACTCGTCAGACTTTTTTTCACTCTTTTATTATTTGGTTTTTGATAACAACATTTCATAAAGGGTAGGGGAGAGTCAGAGGTATCTCTTATTAACTATGCGCTTTGCACCAATTGTAAAATTTTATATATAAAGAGACCTGCAAACCTTGGACTGAACTTTGTCTATAAGTAAAATAACCTCGGCGCATTTTTGTGATTGGAATTGTACTTTTCAATCCTTTTTTGTAATAAAAAGTATAGGAAAGCCAGATGAATTTAATGTTTACCTGCGTAAATTGCACGGCAATAGGTTACCCGAGTGTCTTAAATGCCATATTAAAACATATTCATTACATCGCTGCTAGATTTGCCACCCATCCCCGAAAATGTCTGAACCCTTGCTTAAATGGCAGCGAATTTTTACAATTTGGACGCCATTATGGACATAATAACAATGCGTTTGATTTATCTCCCATGACTATTAGTACAGATTTTTAAAAATAGATTTCACTATGTGGCCATATTAGCCCTAACCAAAGGCTTTAACTCCTGACATGAATTTCAAAGTTTAGGTAGAGGGCTTCATGGAAATCAATACAATGCCTTTCGCTTATCTTTCCCTAATGTGGAAATAAAAAAGATGTTTTTAAAAGAAAAAATCCAGTTTATCTTTATAGCCAAATTTGTCTAAATCTGTTTGCTTCTAAAGCAATGAATTTCACAATTAAGTTAGAGGGTATCATGAATGTCATATGAGCCACGCCTAGTGATCTAAACCCCTGGTCGCGGGGCCATAAACTAAGACGAGTTCGCTTTTGATCTCAGTCTCACTTTTCCACTATAGGTTCCTTTTCTAAAAGGGAGACTTAAATCAAAAGTAACGTCGTCTAAGTTTTATGCCTCTGGGGCCAGACTCATGAGCCATGAATTCCCCAATTTAAATAAAGGACTTCATTAACACCAAGTTCATGCATTTAGGTTTCCTAAATATAAAAAGGAATTGATAAGAATATTTTCTAAGATTTAATACATGGTCATTAAATAATCATATTGATCGTACCCTAGAGTCTAAACCCTTGACACAGACATTTTGGTAGAGGCATTCCTTCTCATCATAACAATGTTTTAAGTTTCTCTGCTAAATGTTCAGAAAAAATCTGCATCAATGTTTACAGTTTTCACTCAAAATTTCGGGTGCCTTAAAGGATGGGTTACCCTCCTATAAATGCTACACACCAAACTTCTACTAGTTTTAGACTCCACACTCCTCATGGATAAATAAATATACATCAAACTACTTTGATATCAGCGAAAGCATGTACATTTAGTTGTAACAAAGAAGATTATAAATAGTGCAAAATAAATGACATACATGTAATTACATTGCGCAATGGTTTTCGATGCAGAACCACCATGACAGAAGATATAGTTACTGATTTTAGGTGGTATAAGACACATGTCAATATTTCTGGGATAAAAGTGCATTAAAACCACAATTCCTTTTTTAAATTTTGGAAACTTAAGTAAAAAAATAGAAAAGTCCCAGCAGAATTTGAACTCTCTACTTACGGACACGTAGTTAACGCTCTAACCTATTGCAATTCATTGTGAGGTAATATTATTTTGGGGGAAAATTTTATATTTATACTTTGTTGTTTATTCCAATAGGGAGTGCAACACAATATGCAGGTGTCCTGTACCACCTTAAGACTGAAATGTGTGCTTTACATAGTTATTTACCGAATAGGCAACTGGCTTTGTTTGGAATAAAGTCGTAAAAATACATGCATGTTACAAATAAGTGATACTGTATGAAGTTACGTACACAACACAGGTCTGATGGCCGCATTTGAGGGGTACTAGTTTTACCCAGCTCTTCGGTTAGATGGGTTTCACGTATTGTACATACCGGTATGTGTTTTCCATATGCAGAAAAGGATTAATAATATGCATAAACGTTTCTTTTGTGATGATCAGCTAAAGGGATTTATATTGTGCTCCAACTGGATTATCATTATGATGTTGACCAAAGGAGGTGTAACAAACTAAAATTCGTGTGTATAATTGTAATTCCCCTTGGTTCACCCTTCCGGTTTATCCTTTGGAGAGCCCCTTGTTTTAATACTTTGACCCTTGGTTACCGTGGTAACATATCAATCCTGTGTGGAGCCCCTCGTTGATACCTTAAATAGTTGATAAAAGTATGCACGGGTTGACCCGGGAACATCAGCCGATAGACGTGGTCGTCATCCCGTCTAGTGCCCAGGGGCCTGTTTTAGAAAAACATCAGGTATTTAAACAACCAATTTTTGTACGTTTTAACCACACGTGTTTAAATAGGTTTTTGGTAGTATGTTTTTCTTTTTGTTTATTTTATCAGGGTCTTTTCTGCCTTATTTTGCTGTTAATTTCCCCGTCCCTACAGAACGTCAATACCTGCCAGGGAAGGAGGGTTCTTGGGTGCTGAAATATTTCCGGCTCCTGTATTTATGAGTAGCCGTTTCCATTTTCATGGGATAATTTATAGAGACCACTGTTCTACAGCGAGTGGGTGAACTACGGCGGCACTTTCGACACATCTCTAAAACTACTTATGAATATATACCTGAGGGTGATCTTCGCAGTTTTAGCAATTCATTATCGTCAATGCAGATACGTGCTTTAACTTAACATTGTGAAAGTTTGATATTTATATAATTTGTGTCATTTGAAAAATTATATTCTGCATATTGAGTTTATTGAAAGAAACCTCCAATCAGCGTGGACGAGGCCATGGGACATTTACATTACCAAAGAAAACTTTCGTCTAATGCAGCCTCAATAGACCCGTGTAGCATGTGAACTTTCTACTTCGACTTAGTTCAGGTGGTTGCCGATATACCTATATCTGACTGTAACCACGTGTTCACCTGAGGGTTCTTCAATACCACGTGCGCCGGAACCGGGCTGACCAAATAGACTTTTTTCTTCATTTCATTATTTAATTTGTATATTTTTGTTTGTTTGGTTTTTTTTCTTGTTTAATTTAATTTTATTTTTTTATTAAATATTTTGTTAAAAATTTCATACTTGTTCTGTTGATTTATGTAAGTTCATCAGGATGCATAATCACACATCCTCACAGTAGGTAATCATAATACATGTTGTAGCACAATATTATGAAACACCGGTATAAGTATGAGTATTATTTTCACTTTCTAAATAAGCAATCTCCCTTTGCCAGAATACTATTATCATCAATAAGCTTTTCATCATTACCTATTCAATCGCATTTGTACAGTTTCTGTCATTTTAATTGCAAAAATTATTTTTTCATTTGTCAGATTTATACTATTGGGTTGATTCCATTTTGACCCTGTGACATTTTGTATTAAATTTGTGTATTACATGTTAGGTAAGTGTAGAGACTTATTATCATGTTTACATGGGTGAAAATAGGAAGAAAGATGTCCATTTATTATAATGTATTATAATGAATTAAATATAATAAAGGCCATGATACTATGGGATTGTTCTGATCCCAGGTAACTACCAAATATCTTGAAAACTGTTGAGATCCCCACCACTTAACCGTATATCACAATTCTTGTTTCTAATGTTATTATGATGCGTCAAATGGTGTTAAATACATGACCCCCATGTATTGTCTTTAAACCACCCCCTCTCTGAAATAGGAATTGATGATATTTTTTGATAATTTTTCAAAACCCCATCCCTAATTTACCATATTTATCCTTCCTCTTTGTGTCATTGCGCATCAAATGGTATGTAGGTTATAGCCCTTGAAAACACCCTGACTTTCTAGGACTAGAAATAATACCCATTATCTTATCGATATGTAGTGTTTGACCCATGTGGGTAATTCCTAGCCTAATGATGAACCTGCTTTGTTTAGGAGACTTTACTATTACCCCGAATGCAAACAAGATTTTGTTTACCTTAAAAATTAAAAAGCAATTTTCAAAATCTTGATGTGCATCTAGAGAAAAATAGCAATCAAAAAATGATTCATAATTTGCTACCGTACACATGTAAGAAGACTCTGAATCTTTAGAACCAGGTTTGATGGGGGGGGGGGGGGGGTGTATTGGGGTGGATGTGGAGGATAAACATTTCATTTTACTCATTTATTGTTATCGATTTTAATTCAAATATCATTTATTGGTCCCCAGGTAAAAAATAAGACATTTGATCATATCTCAATGGATCATTTGACAATTATGCAAGATGTATTGTGGTTTTTTTTTCTTCAAGAAAAACATTTTTTACAAGGTTATAAAAACATTTTAGACTTCAAATTATATTCTGCTTTTAATAGATCATTCGACTATTACAAAAATTGTAAATTTAAGTCTTTATTATTTTAAGCAAAAATAAAAGACATTGCAATTTTTTATCATTCCAAGAAAAAACAAGAGGCCCAGGGGGCCACATCGCTCACCTGAGCAACAATGGGCGTTCAAAAGATATTGTGCCATATGGCCCTCGGTAGAATAACAAAAAAATAAATATTGTAAAGTATTCGAATTTGACACTTATTTTTGCATACACGTAATCTTTGACATTGTACCTTCATGAAATACTGTTTTTACAGAGAATAAGAAAATCCTACGCAAAGTATAGAACTAAAAAATTGGTAGGGGTACACTGTTATATAACTTCTAATTTCCTGTATTTTCGTTCTACCCCCCCCTTCCCCACTTAATAAAGCGATCAAAATATATGAGAGCATATAGGTACATTTTCTTCCTCAACTACTTACTAGTTATTGTATTTTTTAAAAAATATAATAGTTATTGTATTTTATAGAAAAAATCCTACATGTATATATGTGAAGAAGAAAATTGCACCTCAATGCGCTCAATTTCTCAAATTAAAAATATTCAACAATTTAATTTGTCTTCTCCATTATAATTAAATGACTGTTGTTTACCCCGCGTAAACTCGTGACTTTTATAACTTTACTCACACTTGATTGATAATACACTGGAATGAAAAATGTTGTCAGTTGACATGTTAAAGAGCTATAAAAATCACTGTTACAGTATTGACAGGCACATTACTCTTATTTACTATGGCCCACCCAATTATTTCATTTTTATTCAAAAATAGCAAATGGCTACAAACCAGGATAATTTTCCGCTGTAAACTTTTCTTAGGAATAGCGTTAATTCTTTTATCCCCGCAGCAGAAACGTGTCAGAACTATGGAAACTGTTTTAACGATTTCGTTTTTATTTACTCACATTTCACATTATTCATTGTATAAAGAGGGGGCCCCAGAGAGTAGTTATATACAGCATAACATTCTTTAATTTTTTTGTGTACAAGTATTTAACATACTCTAATTCATATAGAATTTCTAATGATCAACCAAAATTTCAGCGTCAATCGTAGAATTATAAGCAAGATGAGCTCAAAATTTTGCTAGGTTTGAGTCAAATTTTGTTCACATGAATTTATTACATTCAGCGTAAGATTTTTAACTTGGTATTTCCTATTAGGCATTTAAAATGGAAAAAATGAATGGCCTCAGATCTGTGTACAAACATAGAATTGTGGGCTCATCTCTGTATCTTGCTCATAATTCGAAGCTTAACACTCAAATATGGTAAGTAAATAGAAATTGTAAACAATTAAACACAAAAAACATGCACTATACCAAATAAAGAACACAATTTATTTTTCAAAATGAATCATATACATGTATATACCTACATATTTCCGTCAGCGATATTAAACTCTATTTAAACTGAATAAACTCTAGAAAATGCCGAGCATCTCAACAAAACATATTGCATTATTCTACCATTACGCAAAAGATGATACCGAATTACCGATAGCCTGATTGAATTGCATTAAAGTTCTTTTTTAATACATCAGATGTTGTTTAATTTGCGCAGGTAAACAGTAAATTGTTTGATTTACCGAAGTCTCTGTTTGATTTGATACGTAAAAATCAGGAAATACAAGCGACAGTTCCCTGTTTAATGCAAAGCATAAATGAAAACGAAACGAAAATCACAACAAGCTAACACCACCGTCATATGTGAAAACTGTCAACGCATTGAAATATTTAGCCTCAATTTACTTCACAAAATCGGCACCGATGTATCTTGCATGTTTCAAAGATTCCCTTCGTACACGAACTGTTGCACAACAAACAAATTCATCATTGTCAGATCGACCCGTTTATCATATAGTGTCATGGCTGCTTTAAACAAAGAACCTCGTTTTCGAATTATGGAATACGAGTCTTGGTAAAATTGGTAAGCAAACCCGGGCCGGGGCAAAATAAAAGCCGGGGAAGATCGGCAAATGTCAATTCCAATTACGCATTATTTTGCAGCAATATTTACAGCGAATACAAATATACTGGTCAGTAAATATCTTGAAATTTTAATGAGATTGGCAGATTAATAACTGTCAATCTTTTGTTTTGCCCTGGTCCAGTCATGCCTACTCATTTTACCAAGACTCATGGATGCTATAAATTGCTTGAAACACGCCTTTTCTTTCTTCTTATTTTCGTAATAACTCAGATTTGAAACAGAATTAGCCCATAATTTTTGTAATTTATATTTCTCATTCCATAAGGATTACTTATGCTAAATTACATTGAATTTGACTCAGTAGGTCTTGAGAAGATTTTTAAAAAATGCACCCCCCCCCTTTTTCTACAGTTTCGATGTTTTCTCCGCTTTGAATGAAGATCTGTCTTTCATTTTTTAAAATTTATATTTGCCTTTCCATAAGACTGCTTTGTGCCAAATTTGGTTGAAATTGGCCAAGCAGTTTTAAAGAAGAAGTTTAAAATGTAAAAAGTTTACAGACGGACAGACAGACAGACGGACGGACGGACGGACAGACGAACAGACGGACAGACGGACGACGGACAAAATGTGATCAGAATAGCTCACTTGAGCTTTGAGCTCAGGTGAGCTAAAAAAAATACGTCATTTTATTAACAGTGTAAGGAGAGATTCATGCGCAAAATCAGAAAGTTTTTCGGGGGGAGGGGAGTTATTTAAGTTTGCCGGGGTCATATTTGACAATTTTATATTGTAATTTTAAAGAAATTTGAAGTTTGATTTTTTGGAGAAGGGTTCTGGACCCCCCCCCCCCATCTCTAGATCCACACATAACACATATAGGATAGCCCCTTTTATATCCCAAGATATGAAGTGTCCATTATTTAATCTAAGAGGAGTTCTGGGATGTAGGTTTTTTTATGAGTGATAAACGTCAATTTTTTTTGGCTATTTTTTGACTCTCTGGATGAAATTTGAATTTTCCAAACCTAACTGCACATCTATAGGACAGCCCTAATCATATTCCAAGAGATGACGTAGCTACTACAAAAGTTTTAAGAGGAGTTCTGGGAATCATTTTGTTTTCCAAAAAACGTTATCTTTCGTTGCCTACCAATCACTGTGTTAAAATGTTGATGTTTTGAAACCCGATTTTTTTAAATGAAAGAAAATTTTTCATCCATCAAACAACCCCGAGGACAAAACTGAATTTCCTGAAACCTTATTGCGCATTTAAAGGACACCCCAAAACATATTCCAAGAGATAACTTGTCTATTGTTGAACATGTGGAAGAGTTCGAGGAAGAAGGTTTTTTGTGGAAAAACGTCATTTTTTAATAATTATTTGAACCCCAGGCCTACTAGAGAATTCTTGAAACCTTTTTACAAATCAACATGAAACCCCAAATCAAACACTGAGAGCCGAGTTTGCTGATTTATTGGTGTAAAAGCGGTTTGAGAGAATAAAACGTGACAGACGGATGGACAGACGGACGGACAGAAGAGTAACAACAATTTACCCAAACTTTCTTTTTTTCTGTTTTCATAATTTGCAATGCTTTAGGAATGCATTTTTAATGATCAAATGAAATTTGGGTGCCAGCGTTGAGTTTAAAGCAAGATACAGGGCTAACAATTCTTCGTCATGTAAACAAGGCTCGTGCCCTGTTTTTGTTTACATAGGTTCAATATACCAGTAAAAATCTTTTTAAAGCTGGTTTGTCTATCTTATAATTCATTTTAAGAATAAATAAACAGTTCTTAACGATTAACACATTCATTTTGGTCTAAAACTATAGCGAAGAATTGTAAGCTCTGTAACTCGCTTATGCCTCATCAAATGACTCTCAAATTTTGGTTGCCTATTAAAATGACTTACTGAAGCATTTTAAACATAAAAATCGAAAAAATAATTTTTGACCAAAATCGTGACCATGCCCCTTTAAGCAGATACATACTATCAGAAGCGATTTATAGAAAACGGTTATAATAATTATCAATAAGCAGTAGTAAGTTATGTATCTTCCTTAATATCTTTCGATGGAGGGTATACGAAAATACATAAGAATTATACAATGGCCTATACCAATTTGAATTTGGCGGTCATTTAAACATATAAGCTACTCAAACTTACTTGAAATCCATGTCGCATTAAGTTGTTGCCATAACGCTCTGACGCACTGGTTCATCACACATACTGATGATTTACTCTTTGAACAAGTACTTGGACAATATTCTACACGCAAACAAAAAACACATATCCTGTTGATATTTAAAATTGTTTGTCATTATCTATCTATCTATCTATCTATCTATCTATCTATCTATCTATCTATCTATCTATCTATCTATCTGTCTGTCTGTCTGTCTGTCTGTCTGTCTGTCTAACATAACGTGTGTATTTTGCAAGTACTATGTCTATATAGTTGTCAAGATATGATACATAATGCACCCTCCAGTGGAAAGTAATGTGTCTTAATTTCTAGTATTTCTGTTGAAACACTGGATATGTAAAAAACAAAACAAATAAGCAAATTCTTGGATATCATCATGATGTTGTCGGTTCATTTATTGAGTTTTTATCGACATAAAGTACGTATATCTTTTTTTTTTCTTTTTTTTTTTTCATGATTTATTTCTGTTATTACCATTCAATACAATAGTTCTGTATATAAAGACAAACACATCAAAAAGACATAACACAAACTTTCACTCTCACACTCATTCTAAATGTACATTTACCACAGTTACTAAGCGGTTACTTCAGTATATGATGCATGTCAAATTAAAAATACATGTTGATATAGATATACGTGTAATGTCCATTATAGCAAGTAAGCATATGGAGATGATTAAAAATAATTAAACATGAATGTTTGCTATAAGATTCTCAATAGTTTTCCACCTAGTAATAAATTCATCACATCTCATTTTTATTGCAAACAACTTTTTCTCTACCAAATAATATGCCAATATTGATTTCAATAATTCGCTAATATGCAGATCAGAACTTTTCCTTGATTTGTAAAAAATATATTGTTTTGTTAATAATATCAAAATATTAACAATATCATTTTTTTCTCTTGTATAGCCAAATATTACTTCACTTAATGAGAAGTTTACATCAAAATGACAATAAAATGACAAAAAATGCTCTAATCGCACCCATAATTGTTTACTCTTATGACAATAAAAAAACAAATGTTCAATTGACTCAGGTTCTTTTGTACAAAGATTGCATGTGTTATTGCATGTAATTTTGCAATTAAATAAATATTTGTTTGTTCCTAGAATTCTATGAAGTATCCTATATTCCAACCATAATAGTTTACTGTCTTTTGTACAATTAAAAAGTGCATTATACTTTGATTTCCAACTAAATGTATCATCTAACTCAAGTAAAGTTTCCCATTTATGTTCATGTTTAGCACAAAAATGGATATCTTTATACACTTATACACTTCTTTGTTATTTTTTTGTAACATATTTATAGATGCTGATAGGAGAGGAAATTGCTTATGTGCATAATAGTTGTCATTAATATGTAGACAAATGACTTTTTTTAATCCAAGTACAGTGGTAAATGGCAGATTAACACCAAATTCATCAAGCCAGATAAACTCTCCAAGATCATTAAAAAAATCAGACAAATACATAAAGCCTTTCTTATATAAACTTAAAAAAAAAGGTGATTTTTATCAATTTTGATTTGAGGATTAAACCAGACAGGAATGTGTTGTGCATCCAATGATTTATGTACAATGTCAATGCAATCACTATATGATATTAAAGTTTCTTTCCAAAATAAGTTGTTGATACTATTTGAGAGATTTTTTTTGATAATCAGATCCTAATTGCAAAAGTTTAGATATTGTACTTCTTGTAATTACGCTATAGAGAGTACTCAGTAGATTATCTTTTGATTGTAAAATTCTCCTGAACCAAGACAGTTTCAGTGATTTGATGTAGGAATCTAAATGTACCATTTGGAGCCCCCCATCAGTATACTTTTGAATTAATAATGCTCTTGATATTTTATCATTTTTTCCATTCCAAATGAATTGGAAAAATGTTTTTTTCCAGTTGTTTTAACAACTCTTTACTTGGTGTAGGCAACGTTATGAAAAGATGTGTCAATTTAGGTAGTACTATTGACTTTATAACAGTTATCTTTCCTAAGGGAGTTAACTGCCTTTTATTCCAGTTATTAATTTCCTTGATTATCATAGAAAGTTTACGATCAAAATTTATTTTTGTAATATTATTTAGACTTGAGTTGAATTTAATTCCTAATACATTGAAATCCTCGTTTGTCCATTGTATTTTAAAACTAGAGCATAAAATATCCTTGTTTCCTAACTTTGACCCTATCCAAATGGCCTTGGTTTTTCCGAAGTTTGGTTTTAACCCTGAATATTTTGAAAATTGAAAGAGAAGATCTAAAGCTGATTTTAAACTTTTTTCTGTTTCATCTTAAAACATAATTGTAATGTAATGTCCAAACATTTAGAACCGACTCCTGAGATGTGTTTATTTATGTGTTTATATTCAAGCTATTAAGCTCTGACTGCCCATGTTCTCACGGGTAAATCTATGTACAATCCCAACATCTGTTATCATATGAAAATATCACTTCACTTAATAAATAGTTAGCAAACCATACAGACGTGTTTCTTACTCTCTCTCCAATACATTACAATGGCGACGAGGATTCCTTGGTGATACTTGGACATTTAGTACTACCGTGTCGAACACTTGTGGTATATTCATCATGTCATCATTACCAAGTTTCCCACCGTTTTCTGTGCATGAAAATGCACCTGACATTCGTTGGAAAAAGTGGAAGTTAAGACTAGACAATCTTATTCTTGCAATGGGCGTTAAAAACGACAAACCGAGACAAAGAACGTTACTCCTACACTATGCTGGAGAGGAAGTGAATGAAATTTTTGAAACTCTACCCGACACCGGACACGACTACGACACCGCTGTAGCCAAACTTACGGAGTACTTTGCGCCAAACAAAAATGCAGAATTCGAAATTTATAAGTTAAGACAGGCGAAACAGGAAGCAGGGGAGAGCATAGATACGTTTCACACTAGGCTTAGGCAATTATCATTAACATGCGAATTCGCCGCAAATGACAAGGAGTTGAAGTGCATTGAGGGAAGACATGAGTCTGAACGATTTACTGAAGCTAGCGCGATCTATGGAAATATCAGACAGACAAGCAAGCGAAATTAAGAAATCGGACAAATCCACAAATGATGTCAATGCGATAAGGAAACGCAGAAACGCACCCAAATTCCTGGAGAAAAAACACAGAACGCCGCATCACAAGGACGCACGACCAAAGGACAAGTGCTATTTTTTTGGAGGATCATATCCTCACCGGAATAGAAGATGCCCCGCCCGAGGTAAAACATGCAATTTATGTCATAAGCCAGATCACTTTGCTTCAGTGTGTCAATCAAAGAAGAAACCGCATTCTACGTCTAAGTCAATCAAACAACTCGATAAAGCAGCCAAGTACAGTGACTCCGAAAGTGAATTTGAAGAATACGTTTTTGGTCTGGGTCAGATTAACTCTGTATATAAGCAACCACAAATAAAAGTTGAAATCAACGGAATCCCCGTGACAGTACTCGTTGACACAGGCTCAAGCATCAACGCAATTGACGAGTATACATTTGAGAAAATAAGAGGTAAAGTAAAACTGAGGAAAGCCAATAATCCTGTTTTTGCATATGGCTCAAATACAAAGCTTGAAATGATTGGAAAATTCACAGCAACGATTGAAAATGAAAAGAAAAAAGGAACAGCTGAAGTTTATGTGGCCAAAGGAAATTATGGCTGCATACTAGGATACGATACGTGCATCGAGATGCAGATTATACCAAGAATAGCGACCACCGTATGCGAAAACAAAATTGAGAAATTGTGTAAAAAGTACCCATCCGTGTTTGATGGAATCGGGAAACTGAAGAATAAACAAATTCAACTCATCATCGACAAAAACATACAACCGGTAACGCAACCACATAGACGAATACCGTTCCATGTTCGAAAACAGGTCAAACAAGAACTAAAGAAGTTAGAAGAGCTTGAAATAATCGAAAAAGTAGATGGACCAACACCGTGGGTGTCACCAATCGTTGTCGCACCAAAACCCAAAAAGCCTGGTGAAATTAGACTTTGTATTGACATGCGTAAAGCGAACACAGCCATTCAGCGGGAAAGGCATGTAACCCCAACAATTGACGACATGATCTTGGATCTTAACGGTGCTAAAGTGTTTTCCAAGCTTGATCTTAATGCAGGCTATCATCAACTCGAGTTACATCCGGAATCACGCAATATCACAACATTCTCTACTCATGTAGGATTGCGTAGATACAAGCGACTCAGCTTTGGAATTTCGTCCGCTGCCGAAGTATTTCAGAATACACTCAGTACTGCGTTGGAAGGACTGCGTGGTGTCCGCAACATCAGTGATGATATAATTGTGTTTGGAGAAAATCAGCTCGAGCATGACAAAAACCTGGAAGCTGTATTCAAGAGGCTATCTGAAAGAAATCTAACATTGAATAAGGATAAGTGTGAATTCAACAAGTCACAGCTTGAGTTCTATGGATACGTGTTTGGTGCCAATGGAATATCAGCAGATCCACGGAAGGTTGATGCTATAAAGACAGCGGAAATTCCCAAGAATGTAAGCGAGGTAAGAAGTTTCCTGGGCATGACCAACTATGTCGGGAGATTCATACCAAATTTTTCAACCATTACAGCACCATTGAGGGACTTCACCAAAAAAGATGTAAATTTTGAGTGGGGAAAGAATCAACAGGAATCGTTTGAGACACTCAAACGTGATCTCACAAATGACAAAGTAATGGCTTACTTTGATGCAACAAAACAAACTGTAATGATTGTAGACGCTAGTCCCTTAGGATAAGGAGCGTTATTAACTCAAGATGGGATAGTCATATCATACGGGAGCCGAGCGCTAAATGATGTTGAAACAAGATACTCCAAAACTGAAAGAGAAGCATTAGCTGTTGTTTGGGGCTGTGAGCATTTTCATTTATACTTGTTTGGAAACCAATTTAAAATCATTAGTGACCATAAACCGCTAGAGTCCATCTTCAACAACCCAAATTCAAAACCCCCAGCAAGGATCGAACGATGGAGACTAAAGCTTCAACCATACAGCTATACAGTTTAGTATAAACCGGGGAAATCAAATGCAGCAGAATACATGTCGAGACATCCATGTAAACGATCGATACCAGAACTATCAAGCATTGCAGAAGAGTATGTAAACTACGTTACAGAAAATGCAGTCCCAAAAGAACTCACTTTAGAGAAGATCGCCGAAGAAACACGTAAGGATTCGGCACTTCAACATGTTATTGATGCGATCAAAAATAGAAAACAAATGTCACCATGTTTATTCAAATACAAAGTAATTGACACTTTAATACGAAGAAAAAACGAGATGACCATTTATCAAGATGGGAACGATTGTGTCCTACTGGTCGAAAACAGGATCATCATCCCAGAAACATTACAACATACCGTAATACAATTAGCGCATGAGGGTCATCAGGGAATCGTGAGAACCAAACAACTCCTCCGCCAAAAGGTTTGGTTTGTCAAAATAGACAAAAAGGTTGAAGAATTTTGTAACCGATGTATCCCGTTCCTGGAAGGCATTGCGAGCCACTGAAAATGTCACCGCTACCAACACGACCATGGTCAGACGTGAGTATGGACTTCTGTGGACCATTTCCGAATGGATCGTACCTGATGGTTGTGATCGACGATTACTCAAGATATCCTGTCATAGAAATTCTGTCTAAAATCTCTGCAAAAGCAGTGTTACCAAAACTCGATAGCGTATTTGCTTTATTTGGAATCCCAGACGTCGTTAAAACCGACAATGGTCCACCTTTCAATGGATCCGAATTTAAAGAATTTGCTAACCATCTAGGATTCAAGCATCGAAAAATAACCCCGTTGTGGCCTCAAGCGAACAGAGAAGCAGAGAGATTCATGAGGACTATAGGAAAGGCAATAAGAGCAGCACATAGCGAACATCGGAGCTGGAAACAAGAACTTTATAACTTCCTAAGAAATTATAGAGCCACACCTCATCCGACTACCAACGCGACTCCAGCAGAATTGCTGCTGGGACGAAAATTAAAAACCCGTGTTCCAGAGATCATCCCGCCAGCAGTGAATAAGAAAGTAATTCAAGACAATGACTGGAAACGAAAAGAACAAATGAAACAATATGCTGATGAAAAACGAAAGGCAACACAACATAAATTAAAGATAGGAGATCAAGTCCTGGTCAAACAACAGAAAAGGGATAAATTATCAACTCCGTACAATCCACAGCCGTACACAGTAATTAAACAACATGGGTCCATGATTACTGCGAAAACAGAAGATAAAGAAATAACCAGAGACGCGTCGTTCTATAAGAAAATTAACACGGAATGTGATAAGCCAGCTGAGACCTCAGATGACCTGTGTGAAGACATTTACCCGCAGCCGCCGGCACAACAGGAACCTAGACGGTCAACACGCATACGCAAACCACCATCGTACCTAGAAGATTACTTGTGTAAATAGTGCTCTAATAGATGTAAAGGGGCATAATAATCCCCTCAATTATAAACATACTTGAATATGTTTTAGTTTTAGCGTAGTATTTAGAAAGGACGGTGATATTCTGAATAAACTTTTGTCTTTCAATCAAACAAGAAAAAATTGCAATACTGAATTAGGTCTAATGAATTTTATTTTAAACATGTGCTCCATTCTGAAGAAAGGGAGGGATGTAATGTCCAAACATTTAGAACCGACTCCTGAGATGTGTTTATTTATGTGTTTATATTCAAGCTATTAAGCGCTCTCTGACTGATCATGTTCTCATGGGTAAATCTATGAACAATCCTTCACTTCACTTAATAAATAGTTAGCAAACCATACAGACGTGTCTCTTACTCTCTCTCCAATACATTACATGTATCATCTGCATATTGAAACAAACAAATATTTCTTTGTATGTGTATTCCTTTGATATGTCTATTTTGTCTTATCATGATACCAATGATTTCTACACATATATTAAAAAGATATGGTGAAATAGGATCTCCTTGTCGACATCTGCGCCCAATATTGAAAAAATCTAAAAAAAAAATTCCATTTTGAATCACACATAACTTTGCATCTGTATAAAGTGTTTTCACCCATCTAATGATATTTGGACCAAAATTGAAAAATTTAAGTGCTTTGAATATAAAAGACCAATAAGTAATATCATTCCAGGAATTTGCCTTATTTTTGTTTCATTAATAATATCATAAACACAACGGGTGTTTTCTCCAATAAACCTACCCTTTAAAAACCCTTTTGATTTTCATTTATAATGTAGTATAGTATTTGTTTTAGTCTGTTTGCGATACATGCTGATATTAGTTTATAAGATACATTTAAAAGTGATATTGGTCTCCAATTTTTTAAATATTCTCTACATTTATCTTCTTTTGGCAAGATAGATATTATTCCTAGTTTCTGAGTTGTTGATAGTAGTCCCTTATCAAAGCCTTCATTAGCTGACATTAACCAGAAGTGGCATATATCTTTCCAAAAAAATGGCGGTAAAGCCATCTAAACCTGGTGATTTATCGTTTTTCATATTTTTTAGAGCTTCTAAGGCTTCTGAATAGGTTATATTTCCTTCTAGTTTTTCACGCATATTACTATCAAGTATGTTTACCAAGCTTTTATCTATAATTTCTTCTATATCAACATCATTCAAGTCATTATCTTTATTGCTATATAAGGTTTGATAAAAGTATTTAATTTCATTAAGTATTTCTTGTTGATTTGTGATTAAAACTCCACTGTCATTGGCAATTTTGGATATTGTTTTGTTTATAGAATTTCGTTTTTCAAGTGCAAGAAAATATTTAGTAGGCTTTTTGCCCTCTTCAATCCATTTAGCACGAGCTCTTACCATTACCATGTGTTCTTTTCTGATTTATTCTAACTCATTTTGCAAAAGAACAAGTTCATCATTATTAGTTTCATATTCATTATTTCTTATAGTATTCGTCTTTTCTTCTATTTCTTTTTGCTTGTTTACTTTATTTCTTTTTTCTCTCGAGCTGTAATCAATTGTATATCCTCTAATATGGAGCAAGATCTGCTCAAAGAAGGACTGGTAATCAATAGTAAGAGATAACAGGGCATCAGGTATTTGTTCTATAGCTTCCAGTGAGTCTGATTTTTCTGCATACTGATGTTTTAGAGAAACTTTTTTCACCCAACTACATATTCTTTATCTTTCAACAGAGAATTATTAAATTTCCAAAACCCCTTCCCTCTGACAAAATGTGAGAAAACAATATCAATAAGTACAATAGAGTGGTCTGACCTATACCCTATATCTATTTTTGCTTTATGTACAAAATTTAACAAATGTGAAAAGACCAAAAAAAAATCTATTCTGCTTTTTTTATTGGATGGACCAAACCATGTATACTGTTTTTGATCTTCGTGCAAACTGGGTCTTTTAAGTTAAGTTTTTCTATTAATTCTAAAACTATTTTCCTTGCTTTTGGATTTCCTATAAGTTTGTAGTTATGATAATCTAGAGATGTTTCTTGAACTAAATTAAAATCTCCACCTATAACAACAAAGTCTCCATAAAAGTTTTCAACCTTACTTTGAATATTTTCATAAAAATCAGGTGAGTCACGATTAGGGCCATATATATTGATAAGAAGGATATTGTATTTTTCTATTCTTAGATCAATTGCTAAATAATTACCGATTTCATCAGTTGTTACTTGAATGATTTCATATTCAAAATTATTATTAAATAAGATTGCCACCCATCTGGAGTCAGTTTTACCTGGGCTAATAAAGATTCCATATCCCCACATTGATCGCACCATATTAACATCATCTTCTGTGAAATGTGTATCTTGTAAAAAATAAATTGACTTTTGTTTCTGTTTCAAAAGGTTAAAAACATCCCTTCCCTTTTCTATACCATGCAGACCTCTACAGTTAAAGGATAGTAAAGACAAACTCATTAACCGTTATAATAGAAAATGTTAAGAACATATTGCAGATTTTCTTAAATGAGAATAACCATTTTGTATGAATGAAAATGACTTTGAGAAGAGAAGAGACACGTATATTGACACAAACATGTAATTCCACTCTGTACATTATTTTCTCTCATACTAACACACAAACTTAAATAACATATATACAATGAAAAAATAACACTGAGCATGATCTAAACCCCAAAAACGGCTCAATCAAATCGATAGGGCTCTGAAATTTTCCCCACCCATAAACAAATAATAAATTTACAAATGCGAGCATCTGTTTAGACACAAACCGGAAGTTCTATTGTGCACAGTTCTTACCCTTGGAAACCGTGTCTAAATACGGACGGAAACGATAGTTTCGGAATAGTCACATTATTTTTTGATGTCATTTACGACTTGATCTACAAGTTCCCTCATTAGACCAAACCTTGCAACACCAAGGTGCTCACCGCCATACTATCTTGTAATGACACACGCAATATTTACATGGCAGCGTTCCTCAAAATGCTTTAGTAGATTCCTTCCCGCACCAAACTCCCAATCATCCATCGATCCATCGATCACCTTACCATCCTTGTCCCGGAAGCGGTACACTAGAATGCGATCGTGTGCTTGTGCATGCCTCGGCAGAGAGCACAGCATTTTGTAAAAATTGCGTACTTCACCATAGGTTTTGACGGGGGTTCCGGTAGCCACGAATCTACTCCCACGTTCACGTTTTTCTTCCAAAGTTACTACTGGTATTTCATGTAGCTTGTATAATTCATCTTCGTCGCACTGTAGAGCATCTTCAGCCCGGGGGACGAGTACTTTTTCTCTGAATACATTTCCGTTGTTTTTGAAAACAAGTTTGTTTCCTCTTACACGCGTTTCTACGTTTTGAGACGTGTATTTACGTTAGAGCTCAAACAGATGTTTCCTCTCCTCCACTAGGGCTGCCGGGAATTGTTCGGATACATGGAAAGGAGTTTCTTTTGATGAACGCCTGAAATTCCTCTGAATTTGTAGAATTTCCTCCTTATTGTCATAATGCTCTAACTTCCCCACTATTGTGCGTGCTACCGGTCCGCGAATGGGTGGGCCAATACGATGTATGCGGACAAACTTTAGATCTACACCATAAACCTTTTTAATGGCACTTGGGATATCCAGCATAAGGTTCTCATTGGAACTTTCCTTGAATCTATGGATAAGTATATTGTCTCACATGGAGCGGCTTTTAAGGTCAATAATTTCTCTATCTTGTTCGCTAACTTTTCTATCAAGCTTAATGACTTTTGCCTTTAATAAATCAACCTCACGACGGAGATTTTTATTTTCTTTATGAATAGTTTCAACATTTTGCACTGCGTCCTCTGCTTGTTGAGCAACATATTCAATCTTTTGTTCAAGGCCGTCTGTTCCCCACAAATCCTCTCTCAGACTTTCTTTCACGCTTTGTAATTCTGAGCGGAATTCTTCAAGACCGTTAAGTCTGTGCTGTATATCTTGGAGGCTTTGTTGAACTATTGGCAGCGACTGAAGAGCGCTACTCACCTCTCCGCTGAGTCCGGGTGTAGAATTAACGGTATTTGACGTAACACCGGCACTGTGTTTTTTAAGGGAATTCTTCAAAGGTCCGTTTTGCGCCATTTTTTTGCCACTTTAGTAATCCTTTAGAACAGAATTGTTACTGCAAGCATTTGTACTTAGAGATACGCTTGATCTACGCTCCTACTGGGATTTTAAGGGGAAAAATTCTCTGCCCAAATTTTTTACAACCACCTACATGCTCACGTGACCGGAAGTACGTATATCTTAATTAATGTTTTAAATCAACCAATTTAAACCGGAAAGTGAATATCACTAGTTGATATTTATAAATGAAAGATTTCTCTTATACAAATTGATCATTTGAATGAAATATGAATGCACCATGCATGCATCTTGATCGATCACACACTTATTAACATGAGTAAGCTCAGGTTCAGAATTTGACATTTGTGGATTAAGTCATTGCGCAGGAGTGTTAGAGAAACAAATGAAATCAAAGATACAAGGAATTCTGCGATATAACAAATCTTAGTTTTATTAAATACCTATTTAAATATTAAACATTAAAACATAGACCAGAATCAAATAAAAATTTAACAATTTGTTTTTTTCATAAATTAAATTGTATTACATACAGGTTTACACATTACTGACTTCAACTTGCTTACACATTGCTGAATGACTGAAAGTGGAATGCCGTTTTAAATTTGATTGGAAAGCATTTGTAAACAGATTCAAAATATATAAGAAATCCATGAACCCTACTAAAGTATTTTGTTTTGATTTGTTGAGAATTTAACAAGAGCATAATAGAATATATGTCATAATCAAATATTTGCGAAAAGGTATGAAATTATTCTTTTATTCCTCGATCAGGGAAAAATTATGTATTTCCTCTGTCGTTGTTTACGATATGAAAATCGGACTATAACAACAATACCCCGTATATTTTAAACTTCATATTTAAGTAGGAATAACAAATCAACACAACATGGCAGACCTCTGATAGAAAAGATATTACGTTGTATTAAAAAGATTTTATTGACGGTGGCACGTTACTTAATCTATAGCTAATTAAATAAAGTGTCGAGATTGTGATCTGTACATCTTGAGTTCGATTCCTGCGGGGGCTTT
Source organism: Magallana angulata (assembly GCF_025612915.1). Taxonomy (NCBI): domain Eukaryota; kingdom Metazoa; phylum Mollusca; class Bivalvia; order Ostreida; family Ostreidae; genus Magallana; species Magallana angulata. The sequence goes on from NW_026441716.1 coordinate 32,529, forward strand.
TGTGATTTTTTTACTGAGTCGAATTTTTGTATGCTCCATTTCCCCCCAAACTACAAATTTTTCGATTATTTTACATATGTAAAGCTTATTTATTATATCTTTCAGTAACTCATATTTAAAAAAATACTGTAAATGTAAAAGATTTTTTTCCTACTGTGTTATTCCACCTTAACACGATCCAAAAGTTTGATCAATGCTCTACTTAAAAAATGCTGCTTGAATCACGTGTTATGTATTGCTTTGATGCGACAAGCCGTTTCCGTGCAAACTGAATCAAAGCTCGGGAGATTTTTCAAGAGAAATGGAGAATTGCAATGTAATCGAGGAAAATATAGGATTCACGCAGCACTTTTTATAAAACTGAGATGTTTTGTTTCTTTACTTGATATGCTTTTTGTTTTGTTGGAACCGCGGGTTTGTGTTTCTCTATTTCATTTTATATTAAAGAATAAAAAGTATATGTAAGATACTTATAGTTATCACGTAATGATGAATCAATTTAGCATTAATGTGCTACCCGATTTGATTACAGTGACATCACTTTTATCGGAAAGTAAAAATGTTTTTGATCTGATTAAAAACAATAATTTGATATTACAATTTTGTGCATTACAATCAAAATAAGACTCTAAAAAGTCCAAATGTTTCCTTAACATACTCGCGTGCCCTTCAAGTTAAAACGGTTATATACGAATGTATATATTAAAAAGTATATCATTTCAGCTTAGTTTTATATTTATCACATTTTTATCTATTGGTGGTTACAAAAAATACACATTTGAGAACCTTATTTGTTTTTGCTACATATTACATGATAATAACAACATACAAGCATCATTTCATACTTAAAACTGATATAAGTAGGGTTCCTACTCGAGTTACGTCATCATTGAAAGTTATGTAAAACTACATTAATAATACGTTATAATAACTATTGGATAATCAGAATTATTGAGTAGAATATGTACAAATGATATTGCATTAGCAGCAAAGTTTTACGTATTTTCTTCATATATTTACATGTTTTAAAATTTACATTTTAAAGTTTCAAAATATTGTATTTGTATATGCATTATAGCATATACATATGCATATACTGTTCACTTAACCTTTACAATTATACTATTTTCATTAAAGGTCTATCTTTTAAATATCTTAAGGATTCCAGCACCAAAGATGGCATGTGTCACCTTTTTTTTGGGGGGGTGGGGGGGGGGGTTCTCCTTATTTTTCTTCTTTTTAAACTATGAAAGAAATGATAAGTGTTACATTTTTTTTTACATAGTACTCATTATAGAAAATACAGATTGTAAACTTGTTTTTCTTTGAGATATCAAGAATTGCAAAAGAAAAAAAAAGAAAATTGACTGAAAAAGTGTTAAATTAAATATGAAGTAGTGATTTTAAACCCAAAAAATTATTATCATATAACAATTCTGTTTAGACGATATATTTTTTTTATTATATCGGAGTTCTTACTAACAGTTTAGGAAAAAATCTCATATAACTCTAACTAAAAAAATGTTGAGTAGGGACCAACCCTGAGAAGCACGAATCTTGATTTATAGAAAGTAAAAGAATGATATCAATAATTTCAGTTTAAGGTGAACAAATTTGATTAATGGAACTTAAATTAAAATAAAAAAAACAAAAATACTTATAACCGAGGTTGGATGGCCAACAAATTACGGGTTAAGGGACCTCCACACACTTGGGAACAGTTTGCATACAAACTTGAACTTCAAAGTTACTTAAAAATATAAATTTCTAGCATGTGTTTGACTTGAAAAAGACAACGGAATTAAAATTTCGGGAAAAACATCATTTTTTAAAAATTGCACTACTATTCATAAAAATAAAAGTCCCCGCGGTATTCGAACTCGGGACCTGCAGATTTGTAGATTGAAGGCATATACATATGTACATTGCGCCACAGAGATAAAAAACAAAATTTGGCGACATAACAATTTTCAAATCATCATGTTGTGACGTACTGTAATTAAAAGTAGAGGTCTCGGGATGTTGAGGATCTTCTTAAAGTTACCTTTACATTTGAGAAATATAATTATTTTAGCAAAAACTATTTAACTGAAAAAACGTTAGAAGCAAAACTTACGCTGTCCATTTCCTGTAAAGAAAGAAAATTGAGTTTATCATTATAAACATGATTGAATCGACACATATACTTAATAGAAAATTTATTTTAAAAATTTTAAAAACAATTTTAGTTTTTTTAATTAAAACATGAACAGGGGTCACATTGCTTACAAGAGCAACATTGGTCAGTTGACTTATATTTGACCAAAGTAGCCCATTAAAAGAAAATACAATGCAAAAACACATAAATCTTGTTTACGTGTCTATGCCGATCAAAGTTATTAAATTTAACTTTAACATATAAAAGTTGAATTATGCATATATTTCAACATGAATTAAAAAAAACCCATATATATTCTAATATTTTACAATTCCCTTTACCCTTCAAATGTAAAAAAAAAACCAGATTAAGATTTTCTGAATACCGTTCACGAGTACATTGGCAAGGAAAACGTTGAATATTTTTTTCCTTGAAAAAACATTTAAATTTCCTTTTTAATAAAGAATATTCCGTTTTTAACAGCGGTATATTCTTTATCAAAATACAATTTTTTCTTTGAAACTCGTAAGTTAATACCTTTGATTCCCTTTTGATCTGTTTGTAAAAGCAAGCCTTCAAAGTTTGTACAAACTCTATACAGTAGTTATTTATAAATCAATAAAAGTAAATATTACTTGAAGTGTGGATTTTGAGATTTTTTTTATCTTCATTTACAATATTTGTTAGTATTATTATAATTATTTATTTTTAACCAATAACAATCTTTTTGAAGTTGATCTTGACCTTCATTTGAACACAAAACTTTTTATGAACATATAAATCCTTTAATCAAAAAATACTTGGTTAGGAGTTTTGATGATGTTACCTATATTGTTAAGTCAACAATGTAGAAAAAACTGACGAAAGAACAGACATACAGAATGATAGACGAAAAAACTGACCAGAACAGCTTACTGTTGAGCTAAAAACAAATACCTTGATGGCATTGATGTAAACGTTGATCCTGTTCACAAATTTGATTCTCAGCACAAGTGGTTGGATTACAAACATCAATATCTGAAAATATTTGATTTGTCTTATACTATATGCCAGTTATCTTAGAAACTGGATGACTATATGTATTATTAAAATATCAAAGTATATAAATGACAAACAATACATATGTAATTAATATCTCGGTAAAAAAGTGTTAATGAAAAATGACAATAACAAACTTTCAACCGTCTCAATAATCCGTGTAGCGATATACAAATTCAAAGCAGAGCAAACAAGGACCTCTAAAAAAAAAGGGGGTGGGATAAGGTTGCTAGGAGGAGTAAACACCACCTGTTGACTGGTCGCAACCCCCGTGTGCTCTGAATATATTAATAAATTCATCTTAAAAAAACTATAATTAATTTTAATATTTTTATACTGCAAACAATAAACAAGAGGCCAATGAGCCACATCGCTCACCTGAGCAACAATATGCATGATAGAATCAACTTTATGAAGTCATAAGAAAACTCTTCGGACAATGTGGTATATTACATGTAGATCCTGTATAAACTAGAAAACTGACCAGTCAGGAAGGGCCCCGCTATGACAATTAATATACAGAATTGAAAAAAACTTAAAATTCCATCCTCTTTATATTAACAATGATGAAAAATAAATACCCGGCATAAGATGTAAAGAACTTCAATATATAGGATCTCATGATCTGTAGTTGGATATGATTTTCATCCAACAATTGAATTGTTAAACTGAGGGGTAAAAACATAAGGGTGCAGCTCATAGAATGAGAGTTTAATTTGATTACATCAAAAAAAATATATGAAAATGATAAGTAACAACTGTATTTTTAAAATTTCAAGATAATTCCTGAATGTCCAAAAAACTCTAAATAGTAACCTTGTATCTGCATAAAACAGAGATAACCTCGTGTCTTATAAAAAAAACTAAATTAAATGTGTATTTAAAAAAGATTTAAACCGGTGTTTTATAAAATGCAAGCCTTCAGTGAATGCAAATACATTGTATCACCCACGGTTGACCTCAACTTCAAAACAAACATCAGTTGGAGACAAAGGTGTTCATTAATCTTCATATGACAGATAGAGATAATCCTCTAAATTTTCTGCAGCAGGCAAGATAATTAATCCCAGGGGGTTAATTGTTCTGCTCTCTCATCCTTTTCTTCTAAATTTACAATAAGATTTGTTTTTTCAGAAATGACAGAATTGGGTTATTATCTGATTACCTGTTAAAATTAACAGCATTAAGCTAGGCAGAAAAAAATAAAATAGATTATAATTAAAAATTAAAATAGTGAAAAGGATTTCTTAATATATATCTTGATTTTAGAATTCAATAAAATTATCATAAATCATTGTGTACGGTATTTTAACCAAAAAAAGTATGAATATCATATTTTAAATCCATATTTCAAAGAATGTACACAATACTACACATCATTCAAAATTGACCTTAACTTCAAAACAAAGTTCATCTGCAGACACAGGCAGTGCAGTAATTAATCTCAATGTGACAGATAAAGATAAAGCTTAGGATTTTCTTCCTGTGGAAGGTTAATTAATCCCAAAGGACAAATATTGCACAGCCTTCCTAGTATACAATGGTAACATTCTCAGCAGTTATCTCTCTTTGCCCATTCATTCTTATGCATAGTTATGGAATCTACCCCACCACCCCAGCTCCAAACCAGAAGACATAGAAAACGAAACTTAGCATCAAAATATGTATTTCTGCCTATTGAACTACCATACTAAATTTGAACTTGATTGGGCAACCATAAAAAAAGTTATTAGAAAAAAACAGAAAATTTGTGGACGGAAGAGTGACGGATGGTCGGACGGACAGAAGGACGGACGGACAGAGTGATTACTATAGGGCACCCGCAAATCCTTGCGGGGCCCTAATAAAAGTTCATCCCCCCGGATATTTTTGTGTTTATGATCCAGTCACAGATTTCATTGTCATATAACATGTTCAGCATTGCAGTTCTCAAAAAAATCATAATTCTTTATAAACGGGATATAAACCTACATCACACTCTAAACCTCTTGTGAGGGCCAAGAAACGTACAAAGAGACCCCCAATGTGGCCCCACCCTACTCCTTAAAATTTGGTTTTTAACGAATTTAAATCCACACCATTTGAAGTTGCTTTCACCTTAGTTACAACTGTTCAAGGCAAATGGTTTTTTAAAGAAGTTTTTAAGATTTTTCTTTATATAATCCTACGTAAAAATGTGCCCCTACCCCCTCCTGTTGCGACCCTATCCTACCCTCGGGGATCATGTTTTGAACAAACTTAAATCTACACAACCTGACAATGCTTTCTCACAAGTATCAGCTTTCCTGGTTGATTAGTTTCTAAGAAAAAGATTTTAACAGACTGTTCACTATATACTCCTATGTAAAAATTTGATCAAGATTTTCACAGCTTTGTATTTTCACTACCTTAGAATGCTTCGACAAAAGTTTCAGCTTTCCTGGCTGATTGGTTTCTGAGAAGAAGATTTTTAAAGATTTCTCAAAAATTCTCAAAAATTCCTAATTATCTCCCCTTGTAAAAGGATGTGGTCCTTAATTTTCACAACTTTGAATCCCCTTTGTCTAAGAGTGCCATGTGTTAAGTTTGGTTGAATATGGCACAGTGGTTCTGGAGAAGATGTTGAAAATGTAAAAAGTTTACGGACAGACGGAAGAACGGACAACAGACAATATATGATCAGACTAGCCCACTTGAGCTTTCAGCTTAGGAGAGCTAAAAATTATTTTCACAATACAAATGTATATAAATATTTAATATTGCGTCGTTTTATTTTTCTTTCATGACGAAAACGCCCTAAAATTCAATATTATGATGACTATTATTTCTAAAATATATAATCATTTAAATACATAGAGATATTAAGTAGAACACATCAGTATCATTATCTCACCCACAGAAACATGGGTTTGGACGTCAAATCATCGGGTTCTTTTGTCAACTTGTGCATATGCATGTAACAGGACACCGATCAAGAAATTTATAAAGCAATTCAAATTATGTACTTACCAACGTCACATCTTACGCCTGTCTTTCCTGGTGGACATGGGGTACAAATAAAATATGGTGGCGTCTCAACGTCTATGCAGTTATTGGTACCAACGCAAGGCTTTTGTTTGCAGATCTTTATTTCTAAAAGAATTCAACAAGTAAGGTTTAACACAACTTATTTGACCAATCATTTATGCTTCATTTAGTCAATAGTGTTACTAGTTTAATTTTATATAGTAAAAATAACCTACTTTTACACATTAACATAATCATTTTTGCTTCTTTTTATTGACGAATCTTCAAGATTCATTTAAAGCAATATCAGCTGCAATTTCTATGTCGTAATTTTTTTCGACTAAAATGACAAAAATATCATAGTTTTAAAATTTCTGTCAGCTCTGTTTTTGTAGGAAAAGCCATTAAGAAGCATTCATTGGAGAAAAATTGAATTATTGTCGTCCTGTACAAAAATTATCTGCTATATGTTCCTTATAAGTGAAATCTTTTTTCTGACAAAAATTAATGATTTTTTCAAATCTTATCCATCATAAAAGTTTAAGTTACAGGCAGACTTATCACACTAGCAAGTTTTTGCAGCAAAATAAAATTTTAAAAAATACAGTTCATATTCCTTTAATTTGTCTTTGTTTAAATGTGTATATCAGTATATATTTTGATTTCATATGCATGACTGTTATTGAAACATTTATGAAGCATATGCGGTCAATTGCATTTTTTTTATCTAATCCTCTTGAATTTATCTCAATAAAACATCTTCAAACAAGGTTTCAAAGACATTATTGTAGCTTGTACACAGCTAATCGTGCCACATACGTTTCACATATGTTTGAACTTAACACACGTACAACATACGTTAAACATACGTTACACACATGTGAAGTCAAACCGTACGTTACACATATGTTGAGAAACGCATGGTTAACATACGTGTGATAACATACGTTCAACATCACATATGTTTAACATACGTTAGATTTTACATATGTTAAACGTATGTGAACCATATGTTTTACATATGTAGATCTCAACCACATGTTACACATGTTAATAAACAAATGGTTAACATGAGTTCTAAAAACCATATATTACATGTGCGTTAATAATATATAGGTTTAACATATGTGTGAAGGCGTGCATTTGAATATTTTACATTAAAATTATCTGCATGCGCGGATCTAAGGGGGCGGGGGATGGTCGGAGGGATCCCAACCCTCCCCCCCCCCCGGAAAATGAAAGTAAATGAAATTTACACAGTAAAATTATCGCAAATATGCCTCGGATCCCCCCCCCCCCGGGCAAACACAATTATCCTTCGGACCCCCCCCCCGGAAAAAAAATTTCTGGATCCGCGCATGATCTGCATGTACATGTCTGATGTTGCTTTATCACTCATGTCTCTGAAATGAATGTGTGAAGAAAAGCCTTGTTACTGTGCATGTTTATTGGTTTAAACTTATATGTAGGTATGCATAAATATGTTTCATTAACAGAAGCCACATGTCCTCTTAAAATTAATTCGATAACGAATCCGGAATTAATACAAAATCGGTTTTAGTTTTGTCGGTGACAAAATATACGTCACATTTTTACGTCACGGAGGCAGAAGATCGAACTGCAGGATGAATTTAGCAGAGGTAATGATTGTCAAGCATTCGTTTTTATTTACTTGCATTTGAAAATTATATCGTATAATTACCGATGTCAAAAGAGAAAAGGTGTAGCCCGGAGCTGTAAGTGTTCTCAGGGAAAATTCGGGTTGAATTAATGACGATAAAAATGATGTTTCCCCAGAGAGCTACAACTAAGCAGCTATTTGGTTTTGTTAATTTAGAAGAATCAATACTTATTAAAACCCATAGAATATATGTCGATCTTGGATAAGACGCATTTGAAAACTGAAATATTTGAAAGTAGAGAAAAACTAGAGCAAAGCCTATGCAAAAAACCGAGTAGGTCTTCCATTGCAACTAAGTGAAATGATTATTGAATTGCCTCTATTAAGTTGTATTCTTATTGCATGGTAATTGAAACTTTTTAGTAGGCATGCATTGGCTGCTTGACATATCCCTGGAAGAGGACATCAACTAGCTAACACAGTCAATGACAGATGTCTCTTTGAATTGATAAAATCATAATGTAAGTACACATACCAGTGCATTTTACAATTTTTTAAGGGTCATCAACACCGCTGGGAAATTTTTTTCCATACAAATCCAACCTAATAAATAACTCAAAGGTATGGATTTCTATGACATACACATGTACTTCATTAAAAGTAGAAGTCACTGGGTATTCAGGATCATTAATGATAATCTGTTGCATGACACCTACATGTACATTTGTATTTCTTAGTAAGTAAGTGTAAAATTTAATGCATGTATTATATTTTGTAGCAAATGGATATAATACAGAAGTTTCAAAGATCTGTTTTGATGTAGCCTGAAGATTTTGTAATGAATGATCCAGGATCCCAAAGATCCCAAAGTTCTTCGCAGAGTTCAAAGACAGTTGCAACGTGGTTGCTAATTTAGTGACAGGTTAAGGTAATTCAATTTAGATAAGGATAAGGATTAATACAGACATGTATCCAGTCACCCCCCTCCCCCCAACCCCATACCCCCCTATTTTTTTGCATCAAAGATTTTTCTTAAATTTCATATAAGAAGTGAATTATCAAGGAGTTGCCCCCCCCCCAATGCATGCACACACACACACACACACACACACACACACACACACACACACACACACACACACACACACACACACACACACACACACACACACACACACACACACACACACACACACACACACACACACACACACACACACACACACACACACACACTTTTCTGGGGACTATGTGAAACTATGTGTAAGTGTACTTTAGAATATCATTTCACCCAAATGATTCAAGCTTATTCGCATAACAAAAAATTTACCTGTATACCTTGTTTTCCGCTTACATGTATAAATTATATTTTTTATCGTGTATTTAAAAACTCTAATGATTGTATGTACTGAAGTTTGTATTAATATTTTAGAAAGAAGTTCAAACAAGCATTGTCATGGGAAAACATTAAAAAGGAAGAAGTTGGAGGTGGACAAAAATCAGAATGAATATACTAGAGGTAAAAAATTATTTTGTCAAATTAATACTTGTGATTGACCTTCTATTTTGCCTCTCTCTCTCTCTCTCTCTCTCTCTCTCTCTCTCTCTCTCTCTCTCTCTCTCTCTCTCTCTCTCTGAGAGCTTGCAACTAAAAGAAATCAAAGTACTGAAGAACTGACGGGAGTTGATTTTGTCGATGTTTATTTATTTGAAAATCAATGATATGTTTTTTTGCATGACAAGTACACGTATACGTAGTTTCTAATTTGAATTACGCATCTTTTTAGAGTGTGACTAAAATGGGAAGCGAAACCCGGGCCGGGCCGGGATTCTCGAAACTGATAACTGGGTTTTTGTTGATTTCTTAAAAAATACTTATTTGTTCTGCACGAAATTCGCAGGAATACTTTATTACAACTTGTTTTGTCTTCGCTGATATTTTTATCATTACAGAATGAGTTTTTCAATATTTATCACACATTTTCATTTTTCAGGTGACTAAAATGGGTAGCGAGCCCGGGTTACACATTTTGGCGATATTAAGCTAATTACATTGTTGTATTTGGAAACTTGTGTATTTAATCATTGCTATTTAAGTTAAAATACTTAGACAATTCAACAATTCCGTCATAAAAAGCCATTTGATAAAATAATAACAAAATATTATAAACCCGGGACGGAAAAAAACCGGACACGTTTACCCGGGACAAACCTTTTATTTCCGAAAAAGCGACGAGAGGATGTTAGCTACATGTATCACTCATGCATGTGATATATTGCCAAGCTCAAACCTCGCGGAGGTATCCACAATTGAATCTTCTCTCCCCATTTGAAATACAAAATATAAAGCACCCAAACAGCAAATCACGATGAAAAACCGTTCTAATTGTGTAAAACACAACGCCCTACAAGGGCCTAGACTCGGTTTGTTTCTTAATGATTTAACCTGTTTTACTGAAAATCAAACTAACTACCTATAAGCACTATTTATTATTTTGAATTTATTTTAAAAGTTTTTTTCTGGTAATTAAGTTTGCAGCACAGTAAATGTTGATTTTCTGAATAGATATTCTTTTCCTAATTAAACTCATTTTTCATTAGCAAAATCTTCATTTTTTGGATCAATCAGTTAAACCTCTTTGGGATGTCTGAAATCTTTGAACTGCTAATTTTTTTGTCTAAAAGCTTTGTTAATATCAATAAACATCGGATATTTTAATTTTTTTTTAATGTGACATTACTTTTGGTCTTAAAATAATGTGTAGGCACGTGCCTGTGCCTAACGGCAGGCTACGCCACTGCCCGGCTTTGAGTTAACACATGCATTGGGTGAAGAATTCAAATAACATATACCCAGTTATTTATTGCAGACTTCATCGATATCCACCATTATCTCCCCCCAGGAGCCTCCATGACACAGTTATGAAAGGAGACGGGTGGTGTGGTAAATAAATAAAGACATATACTTAGTTGTCGCCGCTAGGTATCCGAAATAATTATTTCGGAAATAAAAGGTTTGTCCCGGGTAAACGTGTCCGGTTTTGCTCCGTCCCGGGTTTATAATATTTTGTTATAATTTTATTAAATGGCATTTTATGACGGAATTGTTGAATTATCTAAGTATTTTAACTTAAATATCAATAATTAAATACACAAGTTTCCAAATACAACAATGTAATTCGCTTGATATCGCCAAAATGTGTAACCCGGGCTCGCTACCCATTTTAGTCACCTGAAAAATGAAAATGTGTGATAAATATTGAAAAACTCATTCTGTGTTGATAAAAATATCAGCGAAGACAAAACAAGTTGTAATAAAGTATTCCTGCGAATTTCGTGCAGAACAAATAAGTATTTTTTAAGAAATCGACAAAAACTCGATTATCAGTTTCGAGAATCCCGGCCCGGCCCGGGTTTCGCTACCTATTTTAGTCACACTGAATTTTTGAACTTTTTCGACTAGAATGTCGAGAAACCTCCATATGAATCATGTTAAATAATATTTAAAGATAAAATTAATTCAATCAAAGTATGTATCAGTGGTAGAAATATTTCTCGAAAATTGTATGGATCCAAGCACTATTGAACTTTAGTCTCGTTCAACCAAACGCTCGGTTGACACCGTAAATCTCCGACAAGGGTTTACGGAGACAGCCGAGCGTCGAGTTGAACGAGATTATATTGAACTCTGGCGTAGGAATACATACGACTACAAAAAAATATTGAAATTGTTCGTACCATTTAAAATCTGACTATTTTTAAGGTATTTGTAAGTAAGTTTCCTTGAAAAACAATGCTTTAGCATACATTACATCGAATTCATCAATTATTTTCAAGAACTAAGTCTTGTCAGGCGCAATGGTTTGTGCTGAGGTCCAAACACTGTTTCACTTTCGGTTTGTCCGAGTGACTGCATAGGAAAGTTGATTAAAAATCAACTCCCAAAAATTATTATCAATTGTAAACTTTCTTCATGTTGTATTTGCAATAAAATCTAAGTGGATCCTGTTATTCTTTAACAATATTGTTGAATAAAAAAGCAACCGAGGCATTTGTAAATTTTACTTTATCATATAATGAAATTTAATGTAATATTCTTTGTTTCCCCAGAAACTATTAAAGCACAGAAAATGACAACAATATAAATCTAAATGTAACCATTCAAGGAATTAAATTCATTTTTAATCTCGAAACTGTTTTTTTTATGTAACTCTGATTTTAGATTAACAAGTAGCTGGAAATGCAAAATGAATGTTTCCAAAGATCCACTGAAGTTACTGAGTAATCAATTGAAGTGATTTAAGCAGCAAGATGAAGTAAATCAAGAATGAACTGAAAAATTTAAAATATTCAAGTAATTTAATTTTAAGCAATTTACATGTGATATGTATGTAATTCATGTGAAAAACGTACGTTGGATCCACATGCGTTAACGTATGGAATGTATCACGTATGTCTAACACACGTGTAACATACGTTTCACATATGTTCATTAAAGTACGTTAAACACACGTGGTACTTAAATCACGTTAAACGTACGTGAGGTCACATACGTATCACACATGTTTAACGTACATCTGTATGTGAAACGCATGTGGCAAATTTTGCTGTGTACACAGTATATGAAAAATATGTCTTTGCTATTAATAATCTAAATTTTTATGATTATATTCATGTCAGTTAATTTATGTGTGACGTCATAACGCGAGATGATGGGAAGTGTCGTCTGCGAGCCGAGACGCGCTTGGACATCGCAGAAAAAGACACTTGATCTCTAGTACTCCGGTAATACGGATACTGCCATGCCGTGCAGATCTGCCTGTGAATCTACCATGTACTGTTTTGATGTTTTGCGTTAACTGAACCTATGATCCTTCTGTGAACTTGGATCCGTGTGTGCGTATCTTTCCATCTTACTGTCCTCGCAGGTAGTGCATAACGTGTTCATAACATTATATTCTAGTTGTAGAGAGGTTATTATGAAAAATTGTTTATATAAAGACTTTAATAGAGTAATGATAACATTTTAAAATTTTTTTTATCTAACGCTGCGATAACGTTGTGAAATGAATTACGTATTTAAGCCAAACCAAAACATTTTAATAAAAAGTTTGAAATATTTTTTAAAAAATGTTATCATCAACATTGTAAACTTTCTATGAATTATTAAAACATTGTTATCAACATTGAATATGACAAGTCAGGTACATTTTCAAAATTGCTTTAAGGACGTTGTTGACTCAGGATTAGAGTTCTCAAATTCGGATTGTTATCAAGTTTAATGTCATGAGTAAAAATGTACTCAACACTAAAAGTATTTATAAAGGAATTATTAATGACATACCATTCGATATTTTACTATATTATTGAATTAGGCTTAAACAAAGGAAATTCGGACTAAAATTTTCAGATTTTTTTTTTTTTTTACTAAAACATTTTTGTTAGTACTGTAATTTTTAAAGTTTAGTTTTTATCTGTTAGTCAACATAGTTTTGCCTATTTTCTGTTGGTTTTATCTCACTTTTTCATTTAGATAATCAAAGGCACACACTTCAAAGATATTGAAAAATGCTTTAAAACAATAAACAATAAAAGACACCATATCTCAAAATTTTGATCATTGACCTCATATAAGTTTTATGCCTGCAAATTGAGGTCAATATACTTATTTTAGTGCTATAAATGTTTAAGGATTTTCATCATTCAGTTTTTTATTAAATTAAATCAAAAAATGGGTAGGGATTTGAAAACTGATAGAGGAAATTCGGACTGGAATATTTATAAAAATTTTTGAACAAAAATTTTATGCTTTGTGTCTTTTTAGTGTCACTGCCATTCATAAACTGTATTTCATTTTTAAAAGAGTTTAACAATTTGTATTATATTCACAATTAATCTCAATCAAGTGTAAAAATTTTAGGGATTGTTTTTTATTCTTAAAAAATATCCAATAGCCATAAACCATTAGGTCATTGACCTACTTTTTGAAAGTGAAAAAGCACCACAATGATAGATGGTTTTCATTATCATCAGTGGAATTTTTTTTTCATTTTGAGTAAACGTATACCTTTAAATATTTCGAGAGAGATTGTGACCAGGTGTGACCGGTCAGCAGAAGATGCTCACTCCCCCACGGCACCTGATCCTACCTCTATCTTTTTAGAGGTCCGTCTTGCTCTGCTTTGAATTTGTATTTCGTTTTATGAATTTTTGAGATGGTTGACAGTTTGTTATTGTCATTTTTCATTGATCAAACATTATTTGCGTTTTTATTTCTTTTGATATGATAATTATCCTTTGCCTAGTGTCTCTCTGTGAATACTTACAAAGATATTTTACTGCATGTATGATTTGTTACTACATAACATATTTGGAACATATATCAGAAATGTTGATAAAACATATGGATTTTATTTTTAAAAATATGTTTTTAAGTGAATTAAAAACCGTAGCGGGATGACACGTTATGCAATATTTACGCCATTACATTTTGCCTGCATTTGTGAACTTATTTCAGATACATGATGTAAGTTTTTCTTTGTGCCGCTTCTCATTCACATGAGGGTTTGTTTTTTGGGGAAACGAGAGACAACTTCTTTTCTCGAACAATTCCTTATCAAGTTGTAGCGTGGTCTATATTCAAACATTTTTTTTTGCTATAAAATTCTATCTTGTGTCTATTTTTTTTAATTGTTGTTGATAGGCATGGGGAGCCCTTAGGTAGCCCCTGCGTTTGAATAGCCGCTGGGTAGGTTGGGTAAGTTATGTTACATAAATTATATTCATTATTTTTCGACGATAACACACATTTTGAAATACATGGATCAGTAGAAAGCGGGGGTTCCGCCCCCACCCCCACCCCACACGCTTTCTGAAACACATTAAATTCATATAGTACAATTAGTGATTTTTTGTATTGAATAATTTATTAGCAAAATATGTATTTGGAACCGTCATGACAAATTTTAAACAAGTTATCCCTTCGGAAACCCGACATGGGTAGCATTTATTTAAATGCGCTGGCATTAAAGTGTTTTATATTTATATGTTCCAATCACTAAATCAGAGGTAACTACCAGTACACAATAACAAGAAAACATGCCGACTTGTATTGAATAAAGACCTCTTAACGCCTTAGAAATTTTTTAAAATTAAACTCTGTAAATGTGTGGTCTGTAATGGAAATGCCTGTCGGATCCAATTAACAGAAAGTGTTTTTAATGTCTATAATGTTTTTGCCTAACCCTCTAAAATTGTATCATAACACTCCTGCTTCGCAGCCGCATAGAAATGTTTCAATTTTACATGCCAACTTCCAGTGTTTCCTTTTTGTCTGTTAAAAACGTAATTCAAAATGTTAATATTCATGTAATGTTATTGTTATAAAAACATTTTAAAAAACCTTATAATGGCATTTTGAAGCCCAAAATAATATACCTAATTCTAACGTTATAGATTAGGTATTCGTAACATTTTGATAAGATTAGCATAACGGTTTTTTTTACGTTATTGTGCTAAGTGGCCTTTCATTTCTGTCGCCAATCAGCAGAGTAAATGCGTCACTTTATTATGATTGATTGATTTTGTGTTCGTTGATTGTTTGTGTATTTTGTTCAACTATTAAATGTGCAAACATTGATAGTTTTCTCTGGTGATTTTATAAGTGTCGCTATTTTTAGATTTGGTAAAGTTACTTTGGACTATTTTAAGATTTCTGCATGTAGCGCACGTTACAAAATAAAGATTCAAATCAAATTGAAGGGTGTAGTCTATTTGTAAAATAGGGTTACCAAGACTTACTTTTTTCACATAATGTACCATTAAATCTTCCACCGCAAGTACATTTAAAACCAGATTTGTCTTTATAAGCTGTACATATGCCATTGTGTTGACAAGGTTTTGATTCACATGGGTCTAAAATACAAAGTGCACATATGGATTAAGATAAAACATAATTAATTGCCTGTAAAATGCTCTAAGTGATTTTTAAAGGAAACATTGAATTTGTTATTACACTCTAAACATCAACTGCATTTTGATATTGTTTACCTTTTCTTTCAACTGTTACGACGAGGCATCTCACGGTTTGTTATTGC
Source organism: Magallana angulata (assembly GCF_025612915.1). NCBI lineage: Eukaryota > Metazoa > Mollusca > Bivalvia > Ostreida > Ostreidae > Magallana > Magallana angulata. The sequence continues at coordinate 48,406 of NW_026441716.1, forward strand.
CTTTTTTTATTTACGCTAAAAACGTTAAATGTAACTTTTGCCGAAAAACATTACGTAATCTTTGCTTGCTTGTATTCCAAACTTCAACTGCATTTTGATATTGTATTACCTTTTCTATCAACCGTTACGATGAGGCATCTCACGGTCCAGTCAAATCTAAAAATAACATTAGATAACATATTTAATCTTCTAAAACATTAAAAAAGTCCTTAACATTACCTCAGCAGGAAATATCAATTTGATAATATTCACCGATCAGTGGCGTTTAGACATATTTGTCGAGGTCCAGGTGTCAAGGCTAAAAACTCCACTTGTGCTACCTTGGTGTCTATTGTTCCATTAATCACATCAGAGCTGTATTGTATTGTCACATTTTCCTGACTTCTGTCTGTACTGATAATCCTGTCAATGCCTCTAGATTATAAAAATTATATTCTGATTAATTGTTTTAGAACAATATAAATATACTTCATTCGACATTCACATTCATGAAGACCCGACGATAAATTAATGAAGAAAATTAAACCCTCCGGGGTCATTTTTAAATGGAGGTTCTATAAGACTCCTCTATTGCTACCGGTCAGCTTGCATATGACGTCGATAATGGACTTCGTGGATTCGACGGTCACCGCCTAGCAGCAAAATTTGCAAAATTCATTTAGCATTCAAATTTTAATATTATTATTGAAATGATTATGTTATTTGCAATTACAATAAATAGAAATATCAAAATCCCAATAAGTATAAAACTGAACTTTATTTTTTTTTACAACGACTGATAAGCAAGTTCTTCAACTTATATTAATGTCTCTCGTTGGCACGGATGTTAGCGCGAGGGGTTCATTGGTGTGGGAAGAAGCCAGAGTACCCGTAGAGAACCACGAATCCAAGCAGGCGACCGCCAAACCCTATCACATACAACCACAATAAGTATGAATATGCGTAAGCTTAAAAATATTGATGATGTTTGGGGTTCAGTAGAAATGGTGTGATATCGTACATTGGCTATTTATACTTTTTATACAGCCTCCTGTCTGCAATGCCAAATAATAAGGATTCCTCAAAAACTACCCAGTGTTGACTTATCATGAGATTCAATGGATAAACATGGCGTGATTCTTTGTCTGTATCGTATATTACTTGTACATTATCAATTAATCTTCTGCAGTGACGTATTTTTTTTATGTATAGCCACCCCCTCCCCCGGGACATCGATCCTATTAACATGATTATTCAAGTTGAACCAATGTTATGTGAAGCTTGAATATTTCCCCAATTAAGTACAATATCAACCGTGACATTGGTATGGCATTTTTTTGTTTAGTATTACTTTACTTCTTTAACGATCACTTTCGTTAATTTTGACAATAATCAGTAAAGCGTTCGGTATGCATACTAAACCTACTATAAGGATAATGAAACAAATGAAATTACATCCAAATTTCACTCGTTAACGCACCCCTCCAACAACACACTCAAACACACATTTAGTGGGCACATAGGAAGGGTACCCAGCCCACGTGCGGCGAAGCTTGATTAATCTTGCAGGTCTGGCCAGCACTGCCGATTTCAAAGTAATGTGGGAAGTTAGTGTGTTCTTTCAAGCTGATAAGTGAATTGTGCGTGAAAAAAGTGTAAAAACATTAAACAGAATATTTCATTTTAAAAATGAATAACGAGGGTATTACAATATCTACCGGTATATTATTTTTTCCCTTTTTAAGGTTATTTCCAATTTTAAACACAGTAAGATAAAATAATAGAAGTTATGCACATAATGAAAGATTAAATCTTTTTACCGCATAATGTATGGAAGGGAATTACCGCCAAAATTCTATGTATCTTGCTTTTATTATTGTTATGCCTACTTCTTTATTCTTCAGTACATTTACACTTGTATGTCACTTTATTGTTTTCATATTTATGCTTATCTAATTTCACTTTGATTCTCTTTGATCCTTCATTGTTTGCTTTATTCTATGTTGCAACTTCCTCTTCTTATTCGTGTAAATTATTTCTTCTATCTCTGTTACAAACGTGAATTCAAACACGCAAACCATAAGGCACTATGAATAAAGACGAATACAAGTTGCATGAATTTAATGCTGCATTATGGACTTTCTGATCTGAAATGATTAATCCAACGGTAAATTGAGAATTTTAAAATTTTACATTTTTGAAATCCTTAGAAATATATTTGATCACTATCTACAAACGAATCAAATTTCTGCAAAAGAAAAAAAACGACAACACGTATTTCCTAATATTAAGGGTTTCCAAAAGTTCGCTTTTCAAGAGTTTTTATTAATTATCTATCATAAATTTTAGTACATATTGTGAATCATTAATTATGATAGTAACTATCGAAATTTTTTTTTGGTTTTGTAAAATATTTATTTTTGCGTATTCCATAAAAAAGCACGAATATGTAAGCAAAGTAGTTTCTATCCTGTAGTATTTAGTATTGCAAACTCTTAATTTATACTCCAACTTCTATACCCTAAAAGGTGAAGAAAAAACCCATATATTTTTATAAGTTTAGAGAGGTTTGTCCCTCTGTTTAAACCTAGCCATACTGGATCACCTCTATTCTGAAAACTTTGCATCATATATTATTTTATTCGTGATTTTTTCTAAAATGCCAAATAAACTTTGCTGAATAGAATTGTTCAGGTAAATTTACGTATTCACATAGTTTAGTAAGGGACTATATTTAATGGCGAGGTTTTAAAGAAGAAAATAATTTTTTTTTTCATAATAAAATCGTTTTAAAGTATTGTAACTTAAACTTTCTAGTTATCAGAAGAAACAAAACTTCCAAGTAGTTTCTTTTTTCGGATATCTTCATTTTGTTCTGAAAAAACTAAATGAACAGTTTTTTTTAAACATTTCGATCGACAAATATTGGAATATCATAAAAGACTAGCAAACTTAATCTACGGTTTAAAATATTTTATGCCACACCTGAAAATACATATATAATAGACCCATACTTTTGGTTTATTTTCTGAATCTATAAGATTTTTCTAACATTTCTGTAACGGTTTAAGTAAAAGTTTAAGACTTTGAAAATTAATTTATTTGCATGTTCAACTGTCAAGGATTGAAAACAGCGTCTTTAAGTGCAAAAACATCAAAATATTAATTAAGTGATGAAACTGTGAACATCTTTTTTATAATAGTTTCAAATTTAGTTATTCTAAGTAAAATAAATATGTATCTGATGTCATGGTTTATGGTAATAATGCCACCTTCTATCAGTACCTTCAGTACTTTGATTTATTTATAAAGTGTTGTGTGAAGCGTGTTAACCACTGGAAATCTTAGACTTAGACTTGTTAACTATGACAACACATTTTTTGAATAAGCATACCCTGTGTTTTCAGTTGCGGCATAAATAGGAAACCTACAAAATGAACCAACGGGGCACAATATGTCTTGTTGTTTCGGAAATGATGCGTAGTAAGGCTTTCCCTGTCAAAATATGCTAAAACAATTAATTATCATCATTTGAAAAAAAAAGAATAAATAAGATATGTGATTAACATTAATATTAAAGTTTAAAAACAAAAAAAGCCTTTCATATACTTTTCATGGACTTACCGGTACAATGGGATTTGGTCGAAACACACTGGCTGTAGAAAACAGATTTTCATTTATCATTTACAAAAAAATTACTTCTTATACTCTTTACCTTTCTTTATTAAATTATCTATTAAATTCAAGACTGTTTTTTAAAGTAACCATTTTATAACATTGTCTTACCTTTTACGTCAATTTTAAAGCATTGCAACTCAACTGTGCTTACGCTAAAACGAAAGAAAAGCGGAGTTTGAAAGCACCCAAAATTTCATGAAATTATGATAATACAAAAACTATAAAAAACTAGACTCTTGTTGCTTTAGTAACAAAAAGGTCTTTCTATTCCTCATGTTAATTTACTTCTATATAAAACAAAACAAACAGATTTTTTTTTCTCAAAGACTTCCTGTGACAACCGGAAATAACGCCAGATCAAACAGACCATGGTAAAAATATCTTTATACAATGTTCTGTCTTTCCTCATAGTTTAGTTCAATTTTCTGTTAGTTTTGTGATCTCGTTAAGAAAGATTCTTTTTTATCGTTTGGACAGGAAACGGACAAACTAAACTAATCAAGAAAACTAAACATAAGCATTTTTTATAACATTTCCTACGGTACATAACTTTTTATCTGACCAAATAAAATGTTCAAAGAAAAAATCAAAACTCATTAAAAACTGTATTTGCTTGAAAACTTCCTCTGAGAATTGGAAGTGACGGTCGATAAAATGAAACGGATTAAACACAACTTCAATCAAATATCTATCATCCATAAAAGTTTTTTTTGTTTTGATCACTTACATTTTTGAGATCCCAAAGATACAAAGTTTGTAAAAAAAAAAGAATGCTCTACTTGATTTTACCATGTAGCTATGTATTTCTATTACTGAAATTTTACTTTAATGCTTAATAACAAAAACATTTAAAAAAAAATGAATTTTGAATAATGAAATGCACATACAAAGGTCTATCATCCCACAAGTTTTGGTTTCGGGTTTTTAAGTCTTGCCGTGTTTGAGATCTCACTGAGACAAGGTTTTTGTCTAGGGACAGGAAACAGACAAACGGAAGTGCTTATTGATAATAAAAGTTAGTATTTCTTGCATTTTTTGCCTAGCATACATGTACATTACCGTTTATCGAGCTAACTAAAACTGTCAAAGAAAAACAGTTAAACATATATACAACTTGATTTGTTTGAATATATTCATTTTATGTAAAAATAATAAATATCTTGAAGTACTTCCCGTGGCGACTGGAAGTTACGATGATCAAAACAAAAAACAAGCTTTTTACCGCGGGACAGGAAACAAATACAGCCTCTACATGATTTGATCTAGTGCCCAATCAAGTTCAATTCCCAGTGAAGCTTTTAAATTGCTGTATTTTCTTAACTAATAGAGACGGTTAACTTTAATATGGAATATGTAATTTGTTATAAAATCAATCATTTCATTCTCTACAATTTGAGTTTTAAAGCGACTGTCCCGTTGGGTAATGGCTAGAGCGATGGATTTGTGCACAGGCGACGCGGGTACAATCCCCGACTGTTAATTGTGCCTAGATTTACAACTTTACTTGAAAATAATAGATTGTATTGTGTTCCGTATTAATTTTGTACAAAAAATCACAATAGTACAGTTTTTGTCGTATAAATATATGTTTAAAGCGTTCCTTACTTAAATGGAATTTGAAAGAGTTTTAAGAAAAAATAGAATATAAAAAATCCCGATAGCATTTTTATAGGTGCATTCAAATGAAAGACCTCTCGTTGATTGCAATGATTTTCTAGTTTTTTAATTCAATTAAATTAAATTTATTGAGAAAACCACATGTGGCGCAAGTCACGCATACATTTTATAAATATAATTAGTAAACATATTTTCTTAGGTTAAATGCATCACGTATGAAGTAACAAATATTTCTTTTTAATTTAACATTTGCTGGGTTAGGAACTATATAAGATAAACAAGCGTGATTAAAAAGAACAATATTCACCTCGTAGTTGTTTATAAAGAGGCCATATATATAACAAATGAATGTTCATCTTTAACAACAGTGTGACAATTAATACAATATATTTCATCCCTTGAAATAATAGGTTAACAATATCTGCCAATCTCTATCTGTAATTTGTGAGCACTTATACTTACGGAAATTTCTTAGAAATAGAAAATTTGAAATATGGTTGAATTTCAAGCTTGTTTAGATTTTGCGTACTTGTTAATTGGCTGTAGAATGACAATTTTGATATTTTAATATTTTCAATTTTTTAATAAGTTTTAACAAGTTTTTCTATTTCCTGCAGATATTCATCCTCTAAATATGCATATTTTAAAAGCAAGGTTGAGTTCTGACTTTTTTCTAAGCTTTAAAAACTCAGTAGTCATCTTTACTTTTTTATGTTTTGCTTTTCTGCTCAGACTTTGCTTAAAGTTTATATACTGTGGAATCATTAGAATTCGCGGTGGCTCAATTTTCGTGGTGTTCGTGGATAGCCCTCACCCACGAATTTAAATCCTCAACGAAAACAATTTTAGAAAGAGTTATATTTGTTGCTGAAACAGTAACCGACGCATCCACGAAATTATATCCCCATGAATCAGCAAAAAAGTCATAATCCACGAAAATTGGGCCCACGAATTTAAATGATTTCACAGTAATGAGGTTTTCTAAATCTTAAAGTCTTATACCCAACATTGTTATAAATGTTAGTAAATGAATTGACAATCGTGTTTGTCTCTGTAAAATTTGAGTCATCTAATTAACATACTGTGTAAATGTGTAAGATCATCAGCAGATTCCTTATCTAAATTAAAATTGCATCAACGTATCTTTCTTTACAGCTTTCTGAACAAATAAATGACACAATACAAGAATTGCAGTTATCATAATTTACATTATTGTTTCTAGGAAAAAGCTTAATACTTGTCGATAGTAGATAATGATCTGAAACAAAAATATTCAGTATAATTGTATATGTTTACTTCTGACATGTAGTCAACAGTGCTTTTGCCGTTTGAATTGTAAAATGTATAAAACCCAACAGAATCACCAAGAAATCTACCATGTATTTTTCTGTTAATAGTTAAGTATTATCTAATTGGTGACGCACAAGAAAATGATCCTTAACACATGAATCTGAAAGGGGACAATTAGAAAAAGATTTTAAAAAATCATTCATTAAAATTGTTATCTTAGATTTTTGAGTTTTAAGTACATGTATATGATTGTCATTAAAATTGTAACGAAATATTATATGATACCCCTTGTTATCCTCTGCATTGGCACAAATGATATGTTTCCCAATATCACTGTTTGCAGGAGACCATCTCATTGAAATGTAAGCTGTTTTTGGATCTCCGGGAACATACTTTATCACTGTCTGTTGCACATGTATACCATCTCTTCTCAGGAAGTTGAATTTCGTAATTGTTCTATAAAAACAACATTTTAAACATATTAATCAAAATGTATCAAATATCAAAAAGTAATGATTCAAATAAAAATTAACTCTAAAGTGATGCTTATATCTTTTTTTATTAATCAGGTGTTTAGCATTTATAAAATAGATTTATAAAATTATAAAATAGAGATTATTAAATATCTTGCCTAGCACTGTCTTTAGGTTTTGCATAGACACTGACATGAAAATCTCCCCCAACATATACAGTATACTCCTGGTTATTTGGCGGTGTTGGGGATATAAAGTCAGGTGGATCCGTCCGTCCTGTTACTTTAAAAAACATCTAAACCAAACAAAACTTGCACATTTAGGTATGAAACAATCTGTTCATAATACTATATAGTATTCCTTACAATTTTTTGGATGCAATTTGGTCTCAAATAATTTGACGGGGGTTGTTTTTGTACTCAGTAGATTGTCAGGAAGTAAAATATTTGTAGAGTGATTAAAGACCACACACAGTAAAATGTATGCAATTCTTTTCTTTTATTTGATATTTCAGATACTAAAAATAGGACATAATAGGGCACAAATATAGATTGGGAAGAATATAAAATATCGCAGTGTGCAGATGACACTTCATTAATCACAGACGGCTCTCCAAAATCTCTTGATGGAATTCTCCAAACACTAGACTTATATGCAAATGTGTCTGGACTAAAGATAAACTTAAGTAAAACAAAAATAATGTGGATAGGATCTAAAAAATTCTCAAAAATAGTTTATCATCACTCTAGACGGAAATTTACTGAATTTCACACAAGGTTAAATCTTTTGGGTATAAGTTTTTCAGTAAATCAAAAGAAATGATAGATATAAATTATATACCAGTAATGGAAAAGATTGATAAACTTTTAACCAGATGGAATTCTAGAAATCTTACACCGATAGGCAAAATAACAGTTATCAAAACACTTTTAGTCCCAAAAATTTATAATTTAATTTTAACACACCAAACCCAACATTAGAATTTATTAGAAGTTTTGAAAGAAAACTTTTTAAATTTATTTGGAACGAAAAGCCAGACAAAAATTAGAGAAGAACTCTTATTCAAGGATATGAGATTTTCGGATTAAAAATGATAGATTTCGAAAACTTTATGATAGCACTTAAACCAAATTGGATTAGAAGGCTTATATTTTCAAATTCAAAATGAATAAACTTGTTTAAAGCTTATTTTGGACATAAATTGTAAACATTGATGAAATTTGGTATTGGTTTTACTAATATGATTATGAAAAATTCAAACAATAGATTTTGGAAAGATGTATTGTAATGTTGGAGAACAATTATTGATGTGCAAAAAGGAAAATGTGATAGGCTGTTTAATGAACACATATGGTATAATCCAGATATTAATATCGACAATAAATCAGTTTTCTTTAAGGATTTATTCAAATTAGGTTTTATATATATAGGGGATATGTATGAAAATGACAATCAGATATTTAGTTATAATCAGTTGAAAAACAGTTTCAACTTAAAAACAAATTTTGTTCAATACATCGGTCTAACAAAAGCATGACAAAATTATGTGAAAGTATTAAATATACCGTTAACTAAGAATTGTAATATTGGTTACCCAAATACAGAAGAAATATTTTGTAGATCTAATAAGGGTTGCAGTAACATGTACAACCTCTTGATATCAAAGAAAAGAACTTATCCAAAATCAGAAAAAATGGATGTCAGAAATCGAATTAACTCAAAAACAATGGAGGAAAATTTATATTCTGCCCTTTAAGTGCACAAAGGATTCAAAATTACTGTGGCTTCAATACCAACTATTACATAGGATCTTGCCAATCAATTATCATTTACATAGAGTATGGATAGTAAATTCTCAATTGTGTTACTTTTGTCAACAGACCCCTGAGACAATAGAACATATATTTGTTGACTGTTAATTTAGTGAAAGAAATTTGGATTGATTTGGAGAAATGGATGACAGATATCTTTGGTTTACAAACAAAATTTGACAAATATTCAATCCTTTTTGGAAAATTTAATAATAGAGATATTCATAGGTTTAAAAATTTAATCATTCTTTTCACAAATCAATGCATTCTGCAAACTAAAATGAAAACATCAAGGCTAAATGTAAAAAGCATTAAGAAATCTATAACCAGAAGACTGTTTAAAGAAAAACTTTTGCCTCTGAAAAATTGTAATAATCATTTGTTTGATATTTATTGAAAAGATATATTTCAACGTTTGGAACATTCATAACCATCTAAATTCTCTCCTTAATTTCTCTGTTTCTTCTTCTTATTTTTTTTTTGTTCTGTATGTTCGAATTTTTCCTTTTATTTTTTTCACAAAAAAGAAAACCATTTTCCACATATATTTATATACCACAACTTGTTCAAATTATATTGTAACTATTCTGAGAAGTAATACACATACATGTATGTACATATACTTTGTATCAAAATATTGAAAAAAAGGACATTTAAAAATTATACTCATTTTTTTTTAGACTTTAATTCAACATTCAATAATTGTAATTGTCTAATCTTAGACATCATCTGCTACAAATTAAAAAGTTACAAAGTTACTGACGACATGAATTATTCAATTATTTAACCCCCTTCCCCACAGTAACGCGCTTTAACGCATCTACTGCTGCCCCACAATCACGCATTTTGACGCATATACCTTTTCCCCGCAATCGTGCACTTTAACGCACTTTTCGTTGTTTACTGTTACGGCTCCGATAACTCGTAATTTATTGCTTTATTTATCAAAATATATTGATGGTATTATTGTGATAGTATCAAACATATTTCTATATGTATTTATTCGTTTTATCTATTTTATTATCCGTTTTTGTTAAGCACAGTCTTAAATTTTAAATAACCGCCAGTTACATTGCGCAACTGGATTGAGTTGACTGAGTAAAGTCTTTCGTTTTTCATTGGTTCTCTTATTTCATTGGTCTTTCTTATTTTCATTATCCAATAAATTTAATTCTCTATTTGATATAAGTAACCGTTTAAACTAAGTAAAATTAGGCAGTATTTCATTTTCAACATCATCGGTCATTCCAGCGTATATCTGCTGCATCTTGTGGTATGTTAATATTATATTTACTTATATATTTCTTTACTACCATGTTAGTTATTTAGGCATTTTATTTTAATTGCAAAGTTTATACTTTAGCGTATTTTTGCAGTTAAACTGGTCATAGTAATTTCTAAAACTTGTTTGTAAGTTCAAATGTTAAATTGTTACAAAACATGTTTTTATATTATAAATGAATACTGGAGTAACGGTAGCTTATTGTCAAAGATTTCAGAAACTAAACATATTAAATGTACATGTAAAACTCTATTTTATGTCTAATGTATTATTTCTTTGTTTATAGGTCAATGCTTTATTTATCTACTTAATAAATCGACTGAAATCACCATCTGCCTCCTTTCTGCTCGGTTACATTATAATAAAAGATTAATGTAATAAAGTTATGTAATTAAATTTCAAAATCTTTTGCAAATAATATTTTTTTCAATTCTTGAAATGTTATAGCTGCCGGTGTAATGATGAATAATGACCTCCGTAGAATAATGACCGGGGGTCATTTTACGACGTAGAATAATGACCCTCCCTTGCTGTAGAATAATTGGATTTTTCTGAAGAAAAAGGACCCGGGGGGTCATTTTTCTTCATGTTAAACGTGAAGCAAAATGACCCATGTAAAAATGACCCCCGCCGTAAACAAGAATAGAAATTGGTTACCCAATATTCCGACAAGGTATCTGACTTTGAAATTACTGGAATTTTCACTGTTTGGTTAATTTTGAATTTATAAAAACCGAACTTGAAAAGAAATCGCTGTGTATAGTTTTTTATATCCGTAGCAAACAAACACACAAACACACATACATTGCCACAAATTGATTGTTAACAGTTACGCCTCTTCTCTGGTCGACGTATGGCGGGAAAAAACGCTGCACTTGTGTAGAAATCTGCTGAACTGATTCACCCCTGCGAATGTGTTCGGAATGTTTTCTTTATCGTTGCTAAGTATGTAATAAATCCAAAGGTGCTCGAATGAAATTCATGAGACTTCACCGAGATTTGTTTAGTTCCTATGAAATTTGGAGCGGAAGTATAAGTGTTCGGATAATATTCTCAAAATACGTAAGTACTGGTCGATTGTCATATCATATCCTACTTGGATTTATGTTAAAACATCAACATCTTTTAAGATGTATGTCTTATGTCACCATCTAACCGGTTTTTAAAAAAATTAAACGATGACATTCAGAACAGAGTTATCGTTCGTGTTCAACCACGTGTAGAATGGTTGATAATATAAACATCGGGTTGCCTAATAAAATCATAGCCATGTTTGATGCTTGTGGTGTGCAATACCATGTTTTTAAAAAAAATAAATAATGGGTGAATCTTTTGCCTTAAAACTTAGTATATCGAGCCATTTTCAAGGAACATTCTGCATAAAATAGTACAGTCTGTTTCACTATTGATGTTATTACTAGGTCAGGCGCGGATCAAAAATTAATTCTTAGAGGGGATCTCTACTACGCATGTTAATTGTCGAAACAGCAGGAAAAATATATTTTTTGTATTGTCACATTTATTTCAAGAACACATTTTATACACCAATTAATGAAGATAAAGTTTAAAATCAATAATCCTCTAGGTTTTATATTGACTACAAGTACCTAGATTCTCTAGAATAGACTATAAACACGAGGCACGATTTTTACTGCGAAATTGAAAGGGTCAAATAAAACCACGTGGTCTTAAATTTAAATGACAATAACATTCACAGGGGTGTGATACTTTACCATGAATAATTCTTAACAACATATTATAAAGCTTTATCATTTATAGAATGAATTTCATTTACAAAATGTATGCACAGCTTGCTAACTTTATATATCGCGATTTTACAATTGCATCAGCAACAAATTGCCAGGTCTGCACGTGTGTGTTTAGAAATCTGTGCGTGTGGTGCTACTGTTGCAAAGCCATTCCGTAATCAAAAAAGAAAACAAATGAAAAACAAATATATATACATTAAGGAATTAGATTGTGTATTAATTAACGAACAACAATCATGAAAGAATAGTTGTTGTAATAATATAAGCAATATCAATTGGTGAATGAATTGTCAAACAAAGAATGATATATATATTTTCTTGCTAGGGGAAAGTGATATTAAACGATAGAATGTCCTCTGATAAGGGAGATAACTTTTGTAAAAATATTCTCACTCATAATCATTAAGGCAAGAAAACAAATGAAAAACAAATTTATATACATTAAGGAATTAAATTGTGTATTAATTAACGAACAACAATCATGAAAGAATAGTTGTTGTAATAATATAAGCAATATTAATTGGTGAATGAATTGTCAAACAAAGAATGATATATATATTTTCTTGCTAGGGGAAAGGGATATTAAACGATAGAATGTCCTCTGATAAGGGAGATAACTTCTGTAAAAATATTCTCACTCATAATCATTAAGGCAACTAGGACAACAAGCAACAATTAATGGAGGCAGTACGTACTTGGCCTTTTTTTTATGCTGAAGGCGAGATTTATTTTAATTCAAATATTAACAGATGAAATTTGAACGGATTGAAGTGAACCTTAACTTTTTTTGGGGGGGGGGGGCGAAAAAATTAGAAAATATTTTACCAAAAAGTACAAGAAATTTAAACTAATCATATTGATCAAATTTTATGAGGTAAAATCTATACACCCCCCTCCCATCCCATCCCATAATGCATTGTTATTGTTTTTTCCCTAATATACCTTAATCATATTTACTCGTACAGTACATCAACAACACGTGTTTGATGTTTTAGGCCAGAGAATCTTTTTCTCTCTTAATCGCTCGTTTACAAAGGTAAATGAATTAGAATTGGGAAAAACATACTAAGAAAGACTTAGAAATCATTATTTGAAACTAATAACATTTCAAATGTTTAAAATTGATTCAGGTTTTTCTATTCTAAAAGATCAGATATGGGGAAACAAAATTAAAAAAAAATAACAATATCCCATTTTATTGAAGATAATATATATCCCTATATTAGATTATAAAAAATTCTAGAAGATCATTCATTCGATTCCCTTTATGTGTTAAATATAACAGAAAGCTCTTGTTTGATTTTTTTTCATTCCAAAACATATATATATACATTTACTATTATCTTATCCAAATTGAAAAACAGAAAATCTTTTGGAAAAATTAAAAACTATTATAATTTATCATTTACTGTTTTTAAAACCTGTATGTAAAACCTTCAATAGTATATGATAAAGAAAGAAAACCTCATGCTGATTGAAGCAGTTTTTGTTACAAACCTAAACAACAAAGTGTACTTCTGAACTAAAAAGCAGCGCTTCACTATGTTTTGTACGGTTATTTGACATTGTATATAACTAAATATTATTTTCAAGGAACTTAGGGCTTCTATCATATCTAAATGTGTCTAATTAGCTCACTAGAACTTTGTCATTTTTTAAGACTCTCCACAACGATATTGTGGTGAATGGTGGGCCGTTATCTCCCTTTTCTTTATAGTGTACATTAAACAAATTTCAGGGCAGTGCAGGAGACCTATAAGGCTATTATTTCCTGGTCCCAAATTTGGGCTGTACGGGTACCATCAAATAATTCCGAAAGGTTTTTATCTCCCTTGATTTCGATCACACGATTATATTTTCTGTTCGAGTACTCTCAGTACTTTGACGATTTCCCTTATTGAATGACTGCTGTAAGTGGCCGCTATTTTCAGCATGGTTATAATGCCTAACAATGGAGTAAACTTTTCATAATTTTGGTTTTATCATTAATTCTGGGTGATGCAGTTGCATACCCATTAGTTTGAAGTAGGGGGAAATCGCCAATGTAAGTATAAGTCATGAACAATATCGAGTCTACTCCTTTATCGCCAATAAACAGAGTGTTGTTTTATAGTGTCTTGTATCTCAAAATAATTCTAATGTTTTGTCACTCGTTATAATGAGATATATACATGTAAATTTAACTTGTTAAGATGAAAACCATACCCCTATACAATAAGTCAGTATCTTGTTATATAGGAAGGATTTTTAAGATATACCCCTTCTTTCACTTTAAGTTTTTTTAAACATTCGGGATATGAAGGAAGCATTAGCGGGTTATTAGTCCCCTACCGGTTTCACCGGAGGGGACTATAGCTTTCCTCTGCGTCCGTCAGTCCGTCTGTCCGTCCGTCTGTCTGTCCGTCCGTCAGTCCGTCTGTCTGTCCCACTTCATTTTTCCACACTTTTTTTCTTTATGCATTTTAGGAATAATATGAAACTTGCTGAACAGCTTCAAAATGTCAAACTACAGATCAAGTTTACACTTTTGTAGCGTCTGATTGACATATTTTCGAGAAAATTAATTTTTTATATTCCAATTTTTTAAATTTTGGGTTCGTTATCGGGTTCGGTGTGTACCTGAATAAACGAGGTCAGTATGTAGTCAGTAATAATATCGTGCGTTACTTGTACCATTCCTTTTCCTGTACCATTCCTTTTATCATTTCTAACAAACAAATAAATTCTATAAAATAGTGTCAAGCATTGTGTTGTTAATTTAATCGGCAGGTTTTTTTTGGTAGTATTATTACAATCGGATTCGTTGTCGGGTTGGGCTGTTTAACTGTTTCGTTTGATTCGGGGTACAGAAGACGGTAAGAAATGATATTGTGCATAACAGTGCATTGTTTTCACAAATTTTTACCAGCGAATACAGAATAGACTTGGCGAAATTACAGGAGATGAAATAAAGAGTATTATTTTACCTATTTCCTATTTAATTTCAATATCAACTATATAGTTTTAATTTCCTCTGTTCTTTTATCTCTGATTAAAGCATGACATCTCGTTTACAATAGCTCTGAAATAGTTGTGTGCTTGGAACCTTTCATAGAATAATACAAACCGGTAGGGGACGTGTATTGCTTATGCAATACTCTCAAAATGCTTGTTTAAATTGTTTCTGCAATGATCGCTACCTTCATAAAGAAAGCATTTTATTATTTATATTAACATCTTTCTTTTAATGATTAATAAATTGAGCGCAAAAACTAAGTAAAATTCACTAAATTACTGTTAATGTACATAAGTACGTAAGTTAAAAGAAACAGCCAAATCGTCTTCTGTGAGACTTTGAGTCTGACATCATCATTTTAGTTGTACTTGTATGTCTCGACCAATCGATAAACTGGGCGTGTCAATTTCAGTCCTGTCACTTTCTTGTCAGTTTTAGTCGCTGTAGATTTCGACAAATCGATTTCAGTGTAGCTGTTTCTAAAGAGCTATGAATTAACTATAAGTTTCCGTAGGAAATAAAGGGAATAATACTTGGTAAATGTTAATATTTGAATATGAATTATAGTCTTAGTTATTTCTGTGAACTGCAGTAAAAATTACAATATTGTAAAGACAATTTCACAATAATAAAAAATTATACTGAAAAACTTTAATTTATAAGGGGGTCATTATTCTACTTTTCTTCATGTAGAGTGTGTTCATTTTTAAGAAATGACACTTATTCTTCAGGCAAAAGGGTAATTTTTCTACGTAGAATAATGACCCGGGATCATTTTTCATCGTAGATTAATGACCGGGGGTCATTATTCTACGTAGAAAAATGACCCCGGTCATTATTCTACTGGGGTCATTATTTTACGTTACACCGGATTAGTTCGCAAACTTCGCCAGACAAAAGTTATGATGGCGGCGAATGAAGTAAATTATTTTAACATTAGTTATGGTAAAGAAGTATTCATACAGCTTTCTTAAATCAGCTGGTTTCTCAAATGACGTCTGCTTTAGTCACTGGGGATTTCTTTAATTAAATTTGACAGTTCCCTCAATTTACAACGTAAGGCAAATGAGAAAAAAATCCTTGAGTTGCTTCTCGACAAAGATTGTTGTAGTGTTACCTATTTCCTTATTCCGGAAATATTCTATCTAAACTGTTTGTATTTTTTATTTTATGTTTGACCAACATGTTCCAGATAAGTTGTACAGTGTACTAGTCTCGTTCAACCAGACGCTCGGCTGTCTCCGTATATCTCCGACGAGCAGAGAGTCTGGTAAAGCGTCACGTAAATGTTTGTGACCTCAAAACGAGGCTTACCAAAATACTGGTATTGAATTTGATTGGTTGAAAAAAATCAAATCTCCTTTAACATGTAAACAATGACTGGAACAACAATTTGTGATTGAATGAATTTGCCGTTTAAACTGAATGATCTCAACTGGAATATTTTATAACGGTTATAAATGGAAAGGATTTATTTGCAGTGTATCCTTTTAAGATAGGGTAGAACCAATAAATGTTTTTAAAGTATTTCAATTTACAAACAAACATTCACCGCTTCGTCAAGTTTAAGTTCTGAGTATAAGACTAAACTGACGTAAGTTCCTTAATTTAATCAAATTAAGAACTGTATATCACACAAACGCAAACCATCACACAAACTCAAACCGGCCCAAATTAACACAACGATTCAAAATGAAACTATATCGGCGCCCCCTATCGGTAGCGGTTATCAACGTGACGCTTTACAAGACTCTCTGCTCGTCGGAGATATACGGAGACAGCCGAGCGTCTGGTTGAACGAGACTTTACAGTGTACATGCAACCATTATGGCAACGGGTAGCCAAGCAGGGCTGCATTTTTATTTTCACATACTGGTACTCATTTGTTTGACAAGCATTGGAGCACAATGGAGTGAGTAGAATTTGTAATATGTCTAATTTCTATGAATACATATATATGTTTTCTGATTTACAAGGCGCTATTTTTATGCAGGTTTTGACTTTGGTTATCGTGCCACCAGTGTGCTATTTTTAGAATCTCTGTATAGCAATGTTTAGTGTATTCAAACTTAACCAGGTTCATCATTAGACTTAACATTTTGTAACTTTTTAAAGTATTTAGATTTAACACATTGACAGAAAAGTGTAGGAAAAATTAAATGCATAATGACAAGTACACATGTCTATTAGGCTGTTATTTACATTTAGAAACCGCGCGAAAAAGTAGTGCAAATGGCATGTTGTAAAATGTGGATTTTCCTTATCAAATAGATCAGGTTCATTTGTTTTACACCAAAATAGTCAAATATCTAATCATGCTATCTTTCTTGTATATCACAGAACATCAGGGCCCGGTTTTCGAAAGGTGGTTAACTCTAACACCGTGTTAACTCTGTGTTTAACTCGGTGTTAAAGTTAACCACATGGGTAAACGTTTTTCAAAAGTGTGTTAGAGTTTAACCATGTGTTAACTCTGTGTTAACTTTTATCCACCCCCAGTACCTTGGTTAAAGATTTAACACAGTGATTAAATATGGCCGCCGGTGTAATTTTTTTCCACTTCAACTGAAAAAGTTGGTCAATGAAGCATTTTCCAAAAGTTTTATAGTTTAAAAAATCTAACATATGATTAAAACTACGGAAAAGCAACCGACTTGACATGAAAAATTGCAGTAATCTGTGTGATATAGTTATGAAAGAAGGATTTTGCATATGGTTCATACCCCTTATGTTAAAGGATCCCTTCATTGGAAAAGGCTGACAGCAGAAAAAGGTATGTTTTTCCTTTTTTGACCTTCACATTGGTTAAATTGTTGTTGTCACTTAACACATTCAACAAAAAATTTCCAAAATTATTAGTGAAATGGGTACTCTAAGTACAAAAACAATTTTTCCTTGAATTTTTAAAACATCAATGAGAAAAGAATTTTAGCTTCTTGATAGATAAATCTTGAGTGAACATGTTAGCATAATTTTTTTTCAATGTTGGTTACTGCATATTCAGATTTATCTCCCTTTTGACAAAATGCAAGTGGTGGATCATGAGAATATATTTCTTATGTATTTTACATTATTAATAAATATATTTCTGACAACTTTTAATATCTTAATAATTAAAAAAAAAAATCATTTCTTCTGTATTTTTAAATATAAGAATTATTAATTTGAAGATTTGATAGACGGAGAACATAGCATGTGTGAAAAAAGTATTATGCTGGCTGGGTGACAATTACTATCATAATGCTTGGTACCTAATTCTACCAACCTAATTCTATTACCTTTTTTTCACTGAAGGTTGTAGTGACAATTTTTCAAATTATCATGGTAATTTTCACAAACAATATATAACAGAGCATTTATATGCTTAATTAAGACTAAATATTTTAATATTACCTGAAAATTTCATCGGAAGTATTATTACAATGTACATTTACTGTACTCTCAATCAAGAAACCTGATTATTTACCATAACTGAATTATAAAGAGTTTAATGTCACCTGGATGTGAACTGCTCTGCCTATACCAAAAATCATCATTTCTGTTTTCTGATTATGTCCATTTTAAACACAATTGTAGTCAGAACTGTTAAATATTTGTCAATAATGAAGTGAATATGAATTCAGTTAAGTCCCAAAATATGACTATACTTGTCTTTGTTTCACATTTGTTGTCTTTTTGAAAACATTTTATCCTTTTTAATTCGCAGATTTGCATGATACAGGAATTAACTGCTTGTATTGTTTTTATTGTAGAGGACTTGGAGACACTGAGGAAGATGAGTGTCTCCATGTATTTGACAACAACCAACCTCTAAGCCTCAAACACCATGCACCAAGAGAAGGAGAACAATATTGTGACATTTACTCTAATGTCTACATCCTAATCAAGGATGGGGTCAATTACAATGGAAAGTAATTAATTAAATTACAATTACTTGCTTAAATTCTTCAATTAAATTACCATTACCATTACAAGAGTTTTCAAATGTAATTAATTGAATAACAATTACTTTGCAGGCGTAATTTATTAAATAACAAATTACATTTTTATCAAAATTTACTAAAACCATGATTTGTATACAACACATAAACATTTAAGACGTATATCTATAATATGAATAAAATTTCCTCATAATCAAATTAATTTCACTGTTTGAGAATTTGCTAACTATTCTGATAATTAGTTACAATTTTTGGAAAGAAAAAATATAAATTTGGTTTTTATTGTTTATTTAAAACACAGGTACTGGTAGTCACAATATGGAGGTGTTCCATACACCCTGATATTCAATAAACATTTAAAAGTCATATCCATTAACCTACACCTACCATGTCAACTAAAGTATAATATATTTCCTGCATGCAACACTATTATATGAAGAATTTCTTCTTTGCATTTTTATACAGTATTTTTTTTCTTTGTAAATAAAATGCCAAAGTACAGGTTAATCTCGGGTAGAGGACATACTTTAATTGTTATCAAAACAAAATTCACATGTTAGGCATCAAAAACTTAATCCCATTTGAAACCATGCATTTTAGCTCTGTGTATTTTAGGCTATCAATTACAAAGCATTAATATAATTTAGATAACACTGATTTTGGTTGTAAATTGAACAGTGATATTTTAAACTAACTCAATGATAATTTTTAAGAAATAAGAGATCAAACAAATCATCAAATACATGTACTTAATTAAATTGGGAAACTTATCATTAAATATTTAAGCACTGAAAAAATCCATTTTGAAAAATATTTAGTATGATATATATAATAATAGTTCAATGCTTTTTAACTACTCTTCGAACTTGACCTAATATACCATTGTGTGGGGGAAAAATGGGTAGTGGACAGCTTAATATTTATATGTCCATCAGTATGTAATTAAAAGTAATTGAAAAGTAATTGGAATTACATGCCTTTTTTAAAAGTAATTAATTAAATTACCATTACATGTAATTGAAAATATAGCCAATTACACATTACTTCCAATTACATCAAAATTTGTAATTAATTACACTCAATTACCATTACAAATTACAATTACCCTATCCCTGATCCTAATAAGCTTAAATCATAATACACATAAGTAAAAAAAATTGACATTTTTTGGTTCTCTCTCTCTCTCTATCTCTCTCTCTTTATCTCTCTCTCTCTCTCTCTCTCTCTCTCTCTCTCTCTCTCCTATTAACATGTCTAACATGATTTTATTATGAAATTGTACAAACTACCATAAACTGGAAATGATAATTACATGTATTAAAGTATGTAAAACAATACAAATGTAAGCCTTTGCATTCTCTCTCTCTCTCTCTCTCTCTCTCTCTCTCTCTCTCTCTCTCTCTCTCTCTCTCATGTAAAACAGTAAGTTGATTACTTTATATTTGTATACTTTTATAATATAAAAGTTGAGATTTTCATCCAAATTTGAAATACTTAGCTAATAAATAAACTAAAGTATACACAGAAAGTTACACATAGATGACTCAATTTTTGTTTATCACAGTTTTTAGGTGTAAATGTTATATTGTTGTGTTTTTTAATGACAAATTGTAGTCTTCAATTACCCATGTAAGATAAAATATTTAATACATTTATTTTGTATGCTTTGTCCTTGTATAACAATATGCATTAATACTAGGAAGCCTCTGATATAATTATCCTTTTATTTAAGGCATACTTTTCTTTCAAATTAAGTTTACATGGAGACAAATGCAGTTATCATTGAACACAAAGTGTAAAAAATCAAGTCCTTTAGCCCCTTCCTCTCCAAAGGTGAAATTTTATATATATTTACATAGTTGAAAAATCACCCACTCCTTTCAATTGTCTCAATTTACATTACATGTAGGATATGTAAATGTACATTTTACATAAATTAAAATAACATCTTCTATAATAACTACTTTTGAAATGATCAAGAAGCAACAATATTTTTATCTTTGTATTGTATTTCTGCATCAAATAAGTAGAAAAAAAATGTAAAGTTTGAACATTTTTTGGGGATTTCTTATCCGTCTCCAGCTATCCGGGTGTGTTTGAATTTTATTTTAATTGAAGGCAGGCATCACACTGGTAGGTCTTATTATTTTTAATTATGGTTGAAAAGGTAGTAGAATTAGAAACCAGAATAAATAAGATTTTCATTAAATATGATTGCTAAGCTTACTTTTAATAAAAGCAAGAAATTACATGCAGGACGGCATGTATATTTGTCACTAAAAATGCTACAATTCATCCAATTTATCAAAATAGGTCAATTTTAGTGTCGGTGATACTTGTTGTTAAATATGTATGAGAATTGACTCAAGGAAATTGCCACAAGTTTGATAATATAAGGTGAAAAATTTAAAACCCCTGCTTTTCATGAAAATCAATACATAGGGTATGCATGCAAGGGTATTTTTAAGTGCTGTGGTGCTTTTATAATGATAATATCATGTAGATACATGCAGTACTGAATAAGGTTTCTTATTACAAGAGGTTGAACAACAACTGACCTCTAAAAGATTAAGTTAAGATGTTTTGCTGAAGAAGAACCATATGAATCTATGTTAAATCAAGTGAAGTGGAAATGGTTTGTTCACTTAAATGACCATATATTTCTTAAACCTCAATGGAATTGGCAATATGGGGTATACTTTTTCTCAGAATTGCATAAGCTTTCTTATTCTAAGACAAGATGTCTTTTCATAAAATGTTAGTGTAAGTTAAACCCTATAAATTAATTAGAAACATTTTTTGAGCCCTTAGACCGTGTTTTATAATATATGTACCTTATTAATTTACATATTGAAAGGACTTTATAATGGTATTTTGAAGCTATTACATTGTACTTTAACAGTGTTATAATATAGACATCAAGAAAGGAAAGGATTTGGAAAATTGCAGACTACATGTATATAGGATGGAACCCTGGAAATGATATAGATGTCCAACATAAAATTATATTAATAAAATTTCACTAAATTCAAACTTATTAAAATCCCAAAGCAAAATCTTTTTTTTTTTCATACATAGGAAGTAGAAATAAATTATAGACGTCCAACTGATTACCAAGTGGTTAACTCAGTTAACACAGTGTTAGCTAACCAATGCGTTAAATTGCTTTTGATCAACAGAATTTAACCACTGCGTTAGCTAATCACTTGATTAGGATTTAACATGTCGTTATCCTTAACACAGTGCTAAATTTAACCATCTTTCGAAAAACCGGGCCCAGTACTTTAATTAAGTTGTATTTTTGTATGTTAATGAACGCTTTGTTATGTTTTCAGATTTAACCACACTCACGTCAATAAAGGTTCAACTACTGCAATAGATCTCGTTGTGAAAGTCATAGGCAGCATAATTGTTAAAGAATATATAAATACCGACAAGATAAACAAATCTTCAAAACAATGTTGAAGATTTTAATATGGTGATATTTTTAATGATAAATTATACTGTGGTATTGATCCCGTTAAAGAAATTGTTAATCCATGTGATTATAATGCTACAAAATGTCTGTGTGTTTCTATAGATAAATGCTCTATGCAGAGAAAACAGTTCCAAGGACTATACAGAATTTATAAAATTGTCTTGAATGCTATAGCGTTTATGTTATAATATTCTTTTCTCAGTCATTTGATTCAATTTTGACTGTATGCCAACATGGTGATGTCAATAAACCATTGAATGGAATAAATAAAACCATGCTACTGAATTATATAAATATTACCATGCTACTGAAACACAGCAGAGACAATGTATGGTTTTAAAAGGGTTTACAAGTAAAATTACAAAAGGACCTTGGGGCACATCGCTCACCTGAGCAAGAATTGCCTTAACTCTGATCAAAATATCTTGACAACTTAGTACAGTAGACCTTGCTAAAAAGAATATTTAAAATCTGTCAATTTTTATCCACATATTTCTTTTTGGTAAATACAAAGCCTATTTTGTTGTTGTACCTGTAAGGAGATTTTTCTCTATTCCTATAACCCTCCCCCCTTTCTTGTGGCCTCACTTTTCTCTAAGGAATCATGGTTTCATCAAACTTGAATCTGCACAACCTGTGCTTTCACACAAGTTACTGCGTTTTGGACTGAAAACTTTCCAAGAATATTTTTAAAAATATTCTCTATATATTCCTATGTAAAAATTCATCCTGCCATTGCGGCCCCGCCCTACCCCCAGGGACTATAATTAAACAAACTTAAATTTACACTAACTGAGGATGCCTCCACACACGTTTAAGTTTTTCTGGCCAAATTGTTTTAAAAAAAAATCTTTAAAAATTTGCTCTATATATTCCTATGTAATAACTCAACCCCCCCTGTAGCCTCACCCTATCCCTGGGGACCATGATTTAAACAAACTTAAATCTATATTATCTGAGGATGCTTCTAATCAAATTTGAACTTTCCTGGCCTAATAGTTTTTGGGGAAAAGATTTTAGAGATCTGCTCAATATATTCCTATGTAAAAATCTATTCCCCCAATGTGGCCCCGCCCTAATCGAAGGGGCCATGATTTGAACAAACCTGAATCTACACTATCTGAGGATGCTTCCACTCAAATTTGAGCTCTCCTGGTCTAATAGTTTTTGAGAAGAAGATTTTTAAAGATTTTCTCTAAATATTCCTATGTAAAAATCCATTCCCCCATTGTCCCCTCCCTACCCCTGGGGACCATGATTTGAACAAACTTATATCTATACTACCTGAGGATGCCTACACGCCAATTTGAGCTTTCCTGGCCTAGTAGTTTTTTAAGGAGATTTTCTCTATATACATGTATGCCTATAAAAATTTATTCCCCCATTGTGGCCCCGCCCTACCCCCAGGGACCATGATTTGAACAAACTTGAATCTACACTATCTGAGGATGCTTCCACTCCAATTTGAGCTTTCCTGGCCTATAAGATTTTTAAAGATTTTCTCTATATATTCCTTTGTAAAAATCCATTCCCCCATTGTGGCCCCTCCCTACCCCTGGGGACCATGATTTGAACAAACTTGAATCTACACTACCTTACAATGCTTCCACTCAAATGATAACACAGAAATATTATACATATCCTAAGCACTCAGATTCCATGGGTGTTTAGTCACCGGCCGACAAAATTTACCCAAAAATGACTGAATTGAAATTTAAAAACGGTTTTCTGTATTAATAGGAACGGTGATGATATCGGCGATTTATGAGCGGCGAAGTATTAACTTTATTGTTTACACAGTTAAAAGTGGGGTATGTAAGCCTGCTTTTGGCGTGTTTTGTTGACAATCAACAGTGAATTAACTAGATAGGTTTGCAATCAAAGACATTTCGTACTTTAGTTTTGATGATCAAATGCAAGTCACAAGTTAGTAACAACGAGTATTTATATAATTTTTGAGCAATAAAAATATTTATGTCAGCACATTCACTGAAATGCATTTAAGGAGTGTCGTCCCTGAAGTGCCACAAAGACTGATAAGTTGAATCAAATTTATGTGGACATATACATGCACATGAGCAGAATCAGAAAAATTTTCGGGCGTGGGGGGAGGGGGGTGATTAAAGGGATATCTTATTTGCTAAAGGGATGGGGGTGGAAGGGTCCTATTTTGGTAATTTACTCTGTAAATTTCAGAAATTTGAATTCGCCATGGTGTAGTTGGGGTTCAGCCTCCAGCTAACTCCGACCCCTCTGGATCCACGCATGATGCACTTACAATTCTTTCATATGCATTTGAGTTGCGTTATCTTAATTCAAACTCTATGTCACTAAAGGTAAGAAACGAAGATTAAGTATAACTTTGCTTGATTTCTTTTCTTTTCTAGTGTCATCAAATAAGTGACAATACAATGAAAAATGACAATAACAAACTGTCAATCATCTCAAAAATCAATAAAACGAAATATTAATTCAAAGCAGAACAAGCAAGACAGATCTCTAAAAAGAAAGAGGTAGGATCAGGTGCCTAGGAGGAGTGAGCATCCTCTGCTAACCGGGCATATCCCCCGTGTGTTCTCTGTCATAATTGGTGAAAAAATTATCAAATTCAAAAATAATTTGACAAACTGTAGAATAACAATTTAAATCTGGCCTCCCCCAAACTTATCATTCAAATTTGCTGCCCTAGTATGAAATATATTTCGACGCCTCTGTATTTATTAAATACCTGACATATTTTGCTGGTAGAATATAAGTCCAGGTCTCAAAATCTGTCACAATTTTGCAGTTTTTCAATAAATTAGAGATCACAAGTATATATTTTGTTTATCTTCCATGTTTGAAGTCAAAGTTGGAATTGTCTTATTCAAAATTAAGAGAACCCGTTAAGAGAACAGGTACTCTATATTATGGTGAAGACCATGTGTGTTATTTATTCTTCCTACATTTACAAAGGCAAAATCAGAGCGTTTTAATGCTATTCTATTTCAAAAAATTACATCCATAGCAAGAACTGTACAGGGAAATATTTGCCCTTGTTTTGGTTTAGCCCTCTCGTCATCAGAGTGAGATTTCGAATGTCTTGGCTTATTCAAGACAGGACAATCCGTTTGCAAGAGAAGCTTGTAAAAAAAGACCGGGCAAAACCCCCAGTTTTAAGGTATTCAAAAAGATATTTAACTAGACTCTTGTTGCTATAGCAACAAAAATGTCTTCCGTTCCTCATGTATTAATCTGTACAAAGATCCATTTATCTTGTTAACAGAAAATGGATAAAATATATATTGTAAAGGAATTCCAAAGAAATCAACAAAACAAAATGACAAAATATCAATTTTTGAGTACTTTCTGTGACGACCGGGAGTTACGCCGGATCATACAGAACAAAGTAAACATATCTTTTTATATTGCCTTGTCTTTCCTCAAAGTTTGGATGTTCAAGTTTTTGTTATAATATCTCGTTGAGAAATGGTTTTTGTCTCGGGACCGGAAATGAACCAACGAAAGTGATTTAAGAAATTGAAAGTACATATTTTAGTACATTTAACTACGATACGTTAATGTTCCTTTCATTGAATTAAATGTTAAACAAATCTAAAGTTAAAAAAAATACTTCTATTGCTTGAACGCTTCGAGTGAGAACTGGAAGTGACGTACGACCAAATGAAACCCGATAAACACATGTTCAATCAAATGTCCATTATCCGTTTTAAGTTTTGTGTCTTATTCTCTCACAGTTTCTGAAAATCTTGTGGGTAGTTTGTTTTTAAAAACGAAGGCTACCTGAGATATTTAAGATGTTTCACCGGAAGTAGATTTTTAAATTTTCTTTACCATGTGTAGATGACCTTTTGTATTTCTATAGCTAAAATGTTACTTCCATGCTAAATAACCAAAATATTTTTAAAAAAACAAAATTGGGTGTACTTCCTGTGACGACCGGAAGTTACGCCGGATAAAACTAAATAATGTAAACACATGTTCAAACATAGGTCTATCATCCCACGAAGTTTAGTTGTTAATGTCGTTACCGTTTTTGAAATTCCGTCGAAATAAGGCTTTTTGTCTCGCGACAGGAAACGGACAACCGGAAGTGCTCAATGAAAATTACATTTATTATGTCCTGTTTACTTGCCTATCTTACATTATTATTTATCAAATAAACAAGAACTATCAAATGAAAACAGTTAAACGGATAAACAGCTTGATTTGTTTGAACTCTTCCGGTGTGTACCGGAAGTAATGGTTGACAAAATGAAACTGTTTAAACACATCTTCAATCAAATGTCTATAATCACTAAAAGTTTCGTGTCTTGATCACGTACAGTTTCTGAGATCTTGCGGGTACAAAATATGTTTTAAAACAGCTTCCTAAGATAATCGATATATCTCACTGAAAGTAGAATTTTTTTGTTCATTTAACATTCTATAGATGAAATATGTAATGATTTATACTTTATTATACGGAAAATAAATTAAAAACTTAAAGAATTAATTTTCGAAGTGCATCCGGTGACGACCGGAAGTTACGACGAACAAAACAAAAATGTGTAAACTCATCTACATACATAGATCTATCATCCTACAAAGTTTGATTGTTCGAGTCATTACCGTTTTTGAGATCTTGAGCAGTCAAAGTATTTTGTCTTGGGACAGGAAACGGACAAACGGAAGTGCTCAATGAAAATGAATGTTAGAATTTGTAAGACATTAGAAAACAGGACTTTATTACCTATCAATTTATTTAAAATTGTCAAAGAAAAACAGATAAACTTATAACCAATAAACAATTGTTTTGTTTGAACTCTTCCGGTGTGGACCGGAAGTGACGGTTGACAAAATGAAAGCAGTTTAACACATTTTCATTCAAATGTCTATCATCTATGAAAGTTTCGTGTCTGTATCACTAATAGGTTTTGAGATCTCGCGGGAACAAAATTTGTTTTAAAAAAGCTACTTGAGATAACAAAATACTTTAAACACATCTATAACTATAGTTCTATCATCCCACAAAGTTTGGATGTTCAAGTGCTTGCCTATTCTGAGATCTCGAAGTAACAAGGTTTTTTGACGCGGGACAGGAAACGGGGGACCGGAAATAAATTTTGAAAAAATGAAAAAAATTCCTCGAGATATTATTATTCTCTATCATCTCAGAAAAGTTCAGGGAAATCTATCGAGCCATCTCTGAGAAATTCTGCCGACAAAAAAGGTGAAAAAAAAAGAAAGAAAAACACTACAATCACTTTAAGGTCTTCCGTTGGAAACGGGAGACCTTAATAAATAAAGTTCTCAATAAATTGCCAAAGATCTAAAGGTTTGAAATTTAAAATGGCACTTACTCTCAAAGGACTTAGTTCTATTGCAGGGTTTCTAATTTAATGAACACAGATTCTATAGG
The DNA here is from genome assembly GCF_025612915.1 of Magallana angulata. Lineage (NCBI taxonomy): Eukaryota > Metazoa > Mollusca > Bivalvia > Ostreida > Ostreidae > Magallana > Magallana angulata. The sequence goes on from NW_026441716.1 coordinate 76,120, forward strand.
TACAGCTACTTTTTCCGAATTTCTGTATAGGATTATTGATGTGGTCAATTCAATAAATCGTTCTAATTACTAGATCTTTTTTAACTTACACTTTTAAGTTGTACAAAATATTGTTAAATCACTTTGATTCATCAGCCTTGCTGTACTTGAATAAAATATTTTAAATTTTGACTAATGTTTAATGTTTTTATTTGTAAAGATATTAAACATTACCACTTTTGAAAACTTTTAACAATTATTTATTTTTTTGGATAGCTCCTCAATAGTGTAATTATAAATTAATTTTCTACATATGATTTTTATTCCTTATGCTTACCAAAACAGTAACTCTTCCAATTGGTAATTCATATGCGGGGTAATTCGCACTCGTCACAATGAATCTTCTACTGTAGTCCTTAACTGTGACTGGAAGAGCGAACGTATCGCCCTCACTAAATCGTGTATTTTGAAGGTTGATAGTAAACACACAGTCCTGTTCAATATACACACAATAACTTGTAACTTTCTCCGAATCACAAAATGATAACAATGGAAAAGGTCTGAGAGATAAAGGGATGCAGAGAACAAAACAAAATATCCTTTTACACATATCAAATATCACAACTTTTCAAACAATACTACCTTTTCATTCATCATTATGACTTTTGTACGATCAAGTTCTTTGACAAGTGTTTGAAAATGTCCAGCTTCGATAAAGGTAGAAAATTCACACTTTGTTGAATCGTCATCATTATCAACGGCTGGAATGTGTATCGTATGCATCTTTCCATGTTCTAAACTAAAATGTTAAAAAAGTGTATTAAAACAATGTTTTAAAATCCAAAAAACCACACTGGAAATTTAGTTTATATGATGTACTGAGCAAAAGCAAAGACATAACAAGGAATAAATCATTAGGCATGGTATGAAGAACGTTTGATCTCTAAAACGTTCACCGGTTAAACTAAATAATATTTGGTTTGGTAGTCTTGTGTGGGTTCAATCACGGATATCAATTTTCTCAAATGTTTCCTACTTTTTTAAATAATTTGAATAAAAATGACTACTAAAAATACTAATCAAATTGAATGAAACACTATATCTGTTTCTAACTGATTTGAAATCTAATTTTCCTCAAGCTATCCCTGTGTCTCAGCTGTATGTCCGCAACCACTGTTTTAGACATGTTTGTAAACCTATAGTCGAAACTTTTTTTCTGGGCAAATACTCCCGGACTTTGTGCTATGGTTTAATGTATCAAAAGGTCCACCCACAGTATGTTTGGGTCCCACAAATGAAACATAACCCTGCCTATTGTTACCGCTGTATCATTCACATTGCGATCTGACTTCTCTGCGTCTACCAGCAGCTAACAACGTTGCGCAGACGCGCTTCCTATTTATATCTCAATGTGGAACATGAACTTTACCATGTACTATATAAGATTAAAATCATTTCACGTGTGTTGAATATGAAGCAGCTACCTGCATACAAACACTAGCAAATAACGTTTTTCAAACCCCCTCCAACACACTTTGTTATGGTGTATGATGACCTGCGAAGTAAATTATATTTGACTTTTGTCCCAAATATTTTGCACAACAGCTGTGATACCACTGACAGGAAATCACTCTACGCTTGAACGCATAGAATACACAGGTAAGAGACAGGTGGATAGTGGTGGATAGCAAAAGTAGGAATCAACAGGAATTCTACTCGTACATCAAACAATTTGACAACAAATACTTGTTTTATTTTACTGCGTTCCTATAAAATGTTAACAGTGTGTTTGAAATGTTCCTCTCCACAGCAAATCAATAGATTAAGAAAACTCGATAAAACCTTTAATATAAGCTGAGAGAGAGAGAGAGAGAGAGAGAGAGAGAGAGAGAGAGAGAGAGAGAGAGAGAGAGAGAGAGAGAACGTGGTGCAGCTCGCGGGCTGATTTGATTGACAGGGATAGCATGTGGACTTCTTATGTATAAAAGATAGTAAAGGGGGTTGTGTACGGTTAGAGTTTTTCTTTTGTCTTGAACATGTAAAACCCCCAAAGGCATGTCGTTTGCTACTTTGGGTGTGCCAATCACTATACACAAGAAATAATCGCGACTTCAACTTAATACACACAAGGAGGGAAATATGTACATGAAAAGTTTGCATTTGATTTTTTGAAATGTAATTCGAGATGTACACATTTAGTTGCATGTACAGTATCCTATGTTGGTTTGTGATGCACAATGATTACCTTCTTCCTTTTTTTTAATGAATAACACCTTAACGTATCGAGTTAAAGACAGCAAAAATAAAACGAGCATATAAGATTGAAAAATGTAACGTAAATAATGTCAAACTAACCATGTCAACTTTGTTAACTATGTCAATCAAAAAGATTTTTTGGTACCTGCATCTTTGCGAATATTCTAACATGAAGAACGTTTAGCGCGGTTTTCGAGACTACATATTATATCACTTAACCGTGAACAAGTAGATTAAGAACTGAAAATACATACATAAAACAAATATAATCAATATAATACATTTAAGTGTATTTTTGTTTTTGATAACGATTGCAAACTGACTGAAGTTGAAACCCAATCGTACGAAAAAAGATCGGCCAGAGCATTTCATTAATTTGAATTATACAGTTTGCATATTATGGCAGAAAAGTTTCATCACCTCTTTACAATTAAATAAGATTGAAAACCACAAAAAATAAATACATATCCGACTGCAATACATATCAATTTTTAACAGACTGCGTTAAATTTTAATGTTTTCTAAAAAAAAAAAAATCATCGAGTAACTAAATAAACTAGATGCTGTCATTAGACAGTAATACCCGCACCATGTGTTTGCCCCTAAATAACACTGTTTTGTACCAGTTTAATTAAAAATGAAGGCTATATGCAAGCTCCGGTAATGCAATTAAAATTTATAATTTTCATAACTGAAGGATGAGATCCTTTCCCATATGATAATACACATCGTGACATGAGCAGCACTTTATGTGCAATTTGGGGTAGAACTGTTTGCATTGAATTTTCAGTTAATCAATAATCTTAACATTTTATGTCATAGAAAGTATAATGGTCTATATGATTATTACAAACAAAATTAAAAATTAAATTATGCCCCCTCCCCTTGGCGGTTGCCGGTTTTAGATTTGCTTCTGTGTGCCTACATGAACATCATCGTGTGCACAGATTTAGAGAAGGGGTGGGAGTGAGGGGTCCAGACCCCCTTCCCCCCCCTCCCCATGAAAATTCATTTATATCAATTGTAAAAGTACCAAAAATACACCTTGGACCCCAATGCTCTTACAGACATGTAAACGCTCAAACCCATTGCGCTTCAATGTTAGGTAAAATTATTTGGGGAGTAAATATTTAATCAATATTTGATATACTTTATTGTTTATCTCAATAGAAAGTATACATGTACATCACAATATGCAGGTGTCCTGCACCACCTTAAAGCTGTTATTTACCTAATAAGATAGTGCAAGTGGATTTGAAGAATAGGTCATAAAAATACATGCATGTTACAAATGAATGATCTTTGTCTGAAGTTACGTACACAACACAGGTCTGCATGTCTCATTAGCGGGTACTAGTTTTACCCAGCTCTTCGATTAGATGGGTTCACGTGTATACATACATGGGTGTTGCTAAAACGCGGAACGGAAAACGGAACGGAAAGCGGAACGGAAAATCTTATCTAATGTTATTACCTCATAGATTTGTTAATCATGCTAAAACGATATACTTTATGTACCTTTTTATTTTTTTTTTTGAAAGATTAGCAATATTTGATTATTTATTCAAGAATATTTATTTCCTCAAAATTAACAGTACATGCATTGACCACTATATTCTGTCCCAAAATATCCTCGATTCACTTTTTGCTGTATATTTATATATACCTCAGGGTTCCAGCGATTCTCTTTTAGAAGCATTACACATTCTCATTATTCTTTCTTTAAAACGTCCTCTCTAGCTTATCAGCTGGTATAAATACACGGCTAAAAACAAAGAAGTCTACGGGGTTTTGCATTTCAACAGACCCGGATTATAGTGTTGAAAAATTGTGCAAGGTCTTCTGAGTGACTTCCAAATGGAGAAAAGATGTCAACATTTTCCATTATAAATCGTCCAAATGTGCTGCATGAATATTATGGGATCGACATACTATAGTCCCAATATATAATCGTAAAATCAAATTAGGCAACGTCTAGGGCTCTCTATTCGGATCATATGTATATAGCTGCTGGAATAAACAACTGCTTAGTAATTAAATGCAAACGTAAACAAAATTGCATTGCTAAAAATACTAGTTTTACAAATTACTAGTTTCACAAATTACCGGGTATATTTTAATGTTTTCTGTATTTTAATTTTTAATGTCGTCAGTCCTACGGTTTTTTTTTCTTCCATCTCAATGATACTGTATCGTCTGTATGATAAAAGATCGTCTAGAACACCGACAATTCAATTTTGATGTAAGCATATACATGTACATCATCATATTTGAAATATAAAAATACTCAAAACACGCATAAAACGCTTTCACTAACTGCGTACGTTACGCTGATATGCCAGCAATACCATATAAGAAAAATAAGTAAAAAGTTATAGCTAATTTGCTCGTTTAATCATGTAAATGTTTCACAATTCGTATACATTTGATTTTTCCGTTTCGTACTCAACTAAAGCCGAATGAATACAATGCTATAATTGATAGACATTCATATGAATATTAATAAGATAACAACATGTTGATAATCATTCATTAGATATAAGTAAAAGATACAAAGTAAATCGTTTCTGGCCAGTCTATACCCTTTTTAAGCGATAAACGTGATGATATTTTCCATTCCGTTCCGCTTTCCGTTCCGTTTTTTGTTCCGCGTTTTAGCAACACCCATACATACATGTCTGTGTTTTCCGTATGCAGAAAAGGATTAGGCCCCTAGTTAAGATCAGCTAAAGGAATTCATTATTGTGTTTTAATTGGATTATCATTATGATGTTGACCAATTTAGGTAAGCATAATACATGTAGTAGCAGTAGTAGCGCAATATAATGAGATGCCAGCATGCATATATAAGTTCTACTTTCACTTTCTAAATGTGATCTCCCTTTGACAGCATACTGTTTCATCATCTTTTAATATTTAAATAAGCTTATCATCGCTACCTATCCTATCGCATTTGTAAAGTTTCTGTCATTTTAGTTGCAAAAGTTATTTTTTTCATTTGTCAGACTGCATGATCATGCACTATTGAGTTGACCCCATATTGACCCTGTATAAACAATTTCTTATTAAATTTGTGTATTACATGTAAGTAGGTGTAGAGACTTATCATTTTTATATGAGTTATAATAGGAAGGAAGGAGTATTTCTTTCCTAATGTATTATAATGCATCAAATACAATGTAGGTCATGACCTTATGGGACTGTTCTGACCCCACGAAACAGGAAAATACAAAATATCTTCTAATTTCATTATGCATGCATGATGCATCAAATGGTGTAAAGTACATTAATGACCCCCAGGTGTTGTCTTTAACCCCCCAACCCTCATAATAATGTATTTTATCTTATTCATATGTTATACAGTAGTGTTTGATCCATGTGGGTAATTCCTAGCCTAATGATATGTCACTGCTTTGTTTAGGAGACTTTACAATTGCCCCAAATAGGCGAATACACATGGAAGTGATGCATATAACATTTTGTTTATAAATCTTAAAAATTGAATTAAGCAATTTCCAAAATGTTAATCACAAGAGAAAAAGCAATCAAGAAATGATTTAAAATTTGCTACTGTACACATGTAAGAATGTATTAAGAAGACTGCATGAATCTTTTTAACCAGATTAGATGGGGGGGGGGGGTTGAATGTGGATATAAACTTTTATAATTTGAATAATTTATTGTTATTAATTTTAACTTGTCAATGAATACTACTTATTGATCCCAAGGTAGAAATATGACCTCTGATCATATTTCAATAGATCATTTGTCAATTATGCAAGGTGTACAAATATAATTTTTTTAAGAATAACATTTTTACCAGTTTATGTAAGTTTTTAGACACCCAAATTATATTTTGATTTGAATAGATCTTTCGACAAGGGGGGGGGGGGGGAGAGAACAGTTTATATTTGAGTTTGTTTGGGAGTGGGGGTTCCAAATCATATATTTGACAATTTTTTAATGTAATTTAAAATAAGACTAAGCCATACTACAGTCATGAACATGAATAGTATAGAACAAAACAAAAACTAATACATGTACATGTATAATATACATAGGAAGTATTACAAAACAGATGATTGATCTATATTTGTGTTCTTACATTGAATCATATATCATGTACATATTATATTATTGTGTCTTTGTTCAAGGCATTTAATATGGTATGTAGGTCATGATCCCAAGTGCTCTTCCTGAAATTATTAAATATCATAAAAACCATCCCCACCTTAATCCAAAGATATTATTCCTCCTTAGGTCATGCAGGCGCATCAGATCATTATGGCATGTAAGTCATGACCCGAAGGGGTCATCCTGACCCCCTTAGAATCAGAAATTGTCAATTATCTTTAAATTATTGATGTTTGATGATCCTATCTCTATTTAATCTTTATTATTAAGTCTCCCGAATGAAATTTGAAGACTTATTGTTTTTGTACGGTTCTTAATACATGGATTATTATTCTTCATCTTCTTTTTCTTCTTTCCTGCTCTGAACTTGTTTCTTAGAGATTGGCTGAACAGAATTGTACAAAACTCTAGGATATGATAGGCCTGCATATCTAGTTGTGCACCCTGGTTTGATTTTTCTCATTTTGGGTTAGACAACCACTTTTCGGGGGAGGGGGTGTCAAAAGGGTGTGGGGTCTAACATTGAACCTTGTAGGAAGAATCGTAGACTCTATTGTAAATGGTAACTTGAAAACGGACAAAGATAATAATATAGGGTTTTCATAATCATATATTGGCTGTTACTGGCAATATATAGGGTTTATTAGATCTGACCCCTGGGGTCATCCCCACCCCCAGGAATTTGAAATTACTATATATCTCAGAAACTGTTATAATCATGACATATAAACCATATATGTTCATATTTCTGATGTCAAGGGGCATCAAATGTTATGTAGGTCATGGACCCTGTGGGTGGTCCTGACCCCCTCAAACAGCAACTCCCTTAATATCTTCAAAACAGTTGAGATCCCCACCCTTAAACCATATATATTCTTGTTCCTTGTGTCAAGGGGCATCAAACGGTATGTAGGTCATGGGCCCTGGGGGTGGTCATGACCCCCCTTGAACAGGAAGTGCACGAATATCTCGAAAACGGTTGAGATCCCCACCCCTTAACCATATATATTCTTGATCCTTAAAGGGCATCAAAAAGTATGTACCGGTAGGTAATGGGCCTCAGGGTTAAATTTAATTTTTCAAAACCGTAATGCACATCTATGGAACAGTTCCTATCATATCCCAAGATATGATGTGTCTATCCATTAAATCATAAAAGGATTTCTAGGATCTATGTTTTTTTGAAGTGATAAACGTCAATTTTCTGCTACTTTTTGACTCCCTGGATGAAATTTAAATTTTTAAAACCTTACTGCACATCTATAGAACAGTCCCTATCATATCCCAAGATATGATTGTCTATCCATTAAATCATACGAGGAGCTCTTGGATCAATGTTTTGTTTTTTAGTAATAAACGTCAATTTTCTGCTACTATTTGACTCCCAGGATGAAATTTAAATTTTTAAAACCTTATTGCACATCTATAGGACAGCCCCAATTATATCTCAAGAGATGACGTAGCTACTCCAAAAGTTGTAAGAGGAGTTCTGGGAACCATATTTTTTTGGCCAAAAAACGTCATTTTTTGTTGCCCACTGATCCCCTTAATAAAAAAAAAATTCTGGAACCTGATCATGCCTCAATATGAAACCCCGAATCATATTCTAGAAGATCATTTGGCTACTGCCAAAAAAAAAATGACGTTTTTGAAACCATTTTTTTGGTAAAAAAAAACGTCATTTTTCAGCCATTAAATGACCCCCAGGACAAAATTGAAAATTCCGAAACCTTATTGCGCATCTATAGGATACCCTTAAACATATTCCAAAAATGATTTGTCTACTGTTGAAAATGTAGGAGGAGTTCGAGGAAGAAGGTTTTTTGAGAAAAAACGTCATTTTTTACCAATTATTTGACCCCCAGGACTAACAGAGAATTTTTGAAACCTTTTTACAAAACAACATGATACCCCAAATCAAACTCCAAGAGTTCAGTTTGCTGGTTTATAAGATGTAAGAGCAGTTTGAGAAAGTAAAACGTGACAGACGGACGGACGGACGGACGGACGGACAGACGGACGGACGGACGGAACAGGGTAACAACAATATACCCGAACTTTCTTTAGAAAGTGCGGGTATACATAGTATTGCTGAATGTTTTTAAACCTACGCTATGAATATAACAATGATTATTTTTATAATTTAAAAAAAAATAGTTTTTTTTATAGTTTCATTATTTCATAATATGATATATAAGTATATGTAGCTATAAGATAACGGCGGTGTTGTCTTGCTGGACGACCCTACCGCGGAGGTACGCGGTTTTACCTGAGACACCTGTCTTAAAATGCGTTGCAATTTGGACCGTGGGGGAAAATATGGGTTCCGTGTAGCCTGTACTACATCTTCATTTGACACTGTTTGATACTGCTCTATAATTTTCTCTGAATTCACAGGACTCGTCTTCCCTGTCCCTGTAACTTTTGTCTGTACTTAATACCTGCCCTGTGTAAGCCGCTCTTTTTATTCTTTCTCATGAAAGTTCTTCTCGTGTCTGATCAAATATTCTTTCTTCGTGAATAGTTTTTTACACGTCTTGCAAGGAAAATTCCCTTCCGCGCAACTCATCAAATGTTCAGGCCTTTGGTTATCAAGAATTTCTCCTTCACACAAAGGACAACGACTTCTAACTTTAGCTTTGGTAACTTTCAGGACCGCTTTAATTCTTAACTATAAAGTTTTACACAATTTTAATGAGACTCATAGTCCTCTTACTACTTTGGAGGGCAACTTTTTTGTCTGGCGAACTGAACAAGTTCATTTACACTCAATTTTATCAGCTTCTTACTCTTCTTCACCTGTTTAAGTATAACTGTCTCACAACTCGTTAATTAAACCAGTATCCTCTCCTCTTAGGGTTTGATCCTTTATTGGCGCAATCAATCACAATGTCTGATCTGCGTTTAGCCTTTTTTCCCCACAGTTAACAGCATACATCGGATCATTTTTGAGGACTTTAAATGGCAAACGCCAAAACAAAGTGAGCTTTGAAGAACAACCTTTTTTTTTTTGACGAATGTAAACACAAAATTGGTCCATTGGTTTAGTTCTCAAAACATCTTTATGTCATGATGGTTTTTCTGTGGCAGCTTCTGAGATTTGATGAACAAAACTGAGCTTTCATTATTATCTCTCCAAGTGTCCAAGCCATTCATTTGGACTTATTTTTTAGAGGATCCGGCTATTCAAACTGCAAATCTATTGACGAATATGCCATCATAATATAGGGAATATGTGTGAACCAAACTTCTTGATGTTCCTGTATGCGCTATGCATACTTGTTAAGGTTCGGATAAACCTTTCTACAATCCCATAAGATTGTGAATGGAAGGTCTTGGTCCTCGTTCTCTAAATGTTTAAAAGTTTACACACTTCGCTGAAACATTCATATTCAAATTGCCGACCTTGGTAAGAATGTATTCTTTTGAATGTTTTAATTTTCACAATAACGTCGTCTACATTCAATTTATCCATGATATCGGCATCTATGTTTGACGTAGGAAAAGACTCCGTTCATTTGGTAAAGTAGTCTGAGACTACTAAGATATATTTGTTGCTGTCACATAAAAATCAATGTACATTTTGCCATTAGTTTCGTATTTTAATTTAACCACATCTTCCGTGGTGAGTCCCTGAGTGTTTTTTTAAAAATTATTTGTAAATACACTTATTGAACCTTAGTTCACTGGGCCTTAAACCCACTGGTCTGTACAGTGTCAGTTTAGACGCAGCAGTCTAGACGGAAGGATGTATTCATACTACTCTCTTGGTAAATCATCCAGTTATGTGTTGTGCATGTTGTCACTTCAATAGCTTTTTGCTGACTCTTGGGTGAACCTGGTCCCGGCTTTTTTGAGTTATGGTTTATTAATTGTTAATTTTATCTTCATTTCGTTCATTACTTTTCTAAAACACGAAGTAATGGTATTCTGATTTTATGTTTATTTGTTACCTTTGAATTTAAATGTCTATGTTTAGATAAACGTGTTGAAATCCTTTATAAGTATAGTGTCCTGTAATATCAGCGAGATTCGTCGAGACTGAAAGTGTTTGACAGACGTCTCTTTCCAAATCTCAGACCAGTGCCTCACAAAGTGATTCGGGAAAAGCTGCCCCAACTTCATCCGGTTGTTATGATAGAAGTTCGATGAATTAAATCAATAGCCTGCTTCAACTTTTTACTTTGAACATCATTTTAAATCCATATGAACATAAAATGTTAGTTTCCTACCGTTAAAAGGTTTAAATTACACAAAATATGAACTTGTTTATTTTTGAATTCATTACCACATTCATTCGAACATCCAATGTTGAAGAGTTACAGTTAAGGTCTTAAATGGCTTGTTTCAAAATTTTCAGTCTCGACAAATCTCACTAAGATAAGGTGTGCTTTGATGGTCATAACCTTTGTTTTAACGAGCAGTTACATGCAACACTGCATTTGAGTACTAGTAATCATAATAACATTTTGTGATAGTATGTATATTAAAGCTAATATGCTTTATAATAGTTTTCTTTAAGACTGATTATTAGTATTTTAATGGTGTAAAAAGCGGCTATGCTTTAAAGTATGTCATTCATGACCGTAGTGTGTACGTACAGTATGGTGAGTATTGGTGTAAAGGCACAGTTGCTTTTGTCATGTACTTAATGTGTTTGTGTACAATGTCGGTGCAGGTCTCTTTTTCAGCCAGTGTGTAAAACACCCGCATCGGCGGTTGCTCATGGCAGGACATTGGTGTGGTCTTGTGTAGGCCAAGTGGCCAGTGGAGAACATTACCATTAAAGGACCTTACCTGTCCATTTTTGTGTAGGCCAAGTGGCCAGTGGAGAGCAGTACCATTGGACAATTTGACAATATTTTACTTTATTGTTCGTGTCATTTGCTATTTTTAGTGCTTTTATATATATATATATATATATATATATATATATATATATATATATATATATATATATATATATATATATATATGTTTTTGTTTTAAATAAAATTGTAAATTAGAAAAAAAGTGATCCACTGATCAAGGGTGTCGTAACAGACGTCCTTTCACACCTTGGAACCCTTTTTCGATTAGCAAGAAGATAAAACGACCTCTTGTATTTTTTAATAGTTCAAAATCTTTCAAAACTAATGTTAACTCTCTAACCTGTAATAGGGCTTAACCAAGACCACAGGACTGCTGTTTGGTCTGTGTGTATCTGTCCGGTTATACGGGTCTACTTTAACTTGTAGAAAAACTTCGATCCCGTTACCCATGTTGGTCAATTCAGCATCGTTTAAACTGGTAAACCTTAAAAATAACAAAAGATAATGAACTTTCTGCAATTATTAAATAGATTTTTTTTCACTGCAACCATTAAATAATTTTTTCACTGGAAGGATTAGCATCTTTAACAATGATAACATCTGTTTAGATATACATTGTTCACTGTTTAATATTTTTTGAAACATCAAGTTTCATTAGTAGGAAATAGGAAATATCATATGTAAAATTTATGCACCGCAGGTTTATTTTTTTAAAATCATTTTTATATTTATCAAACACAATTAAGCTGTCCTTGATAAATTTTATCAAACAGAAGCAAGCTACTGAGAAACAAGTTGATAAAACAGTACTATCAACAGTCTCGTTTGAAGTCATCTTTTCGTAAGTTCTATGGTCGATACAACGACCTTGTCAGCATATACAATCTTCCAGTAGGTCGCATGTTGACTGACGTTTTTCATACTAATTGTTAAACCATAAGTAATCACCTAATTGTCTACGGACTTTTCCGTTTTTCCCCGATTATGACAAAGAGCACACGGCGGGTGTGACCGGTCAGTAGAGGATGCTTATTCCTCCATGGCACCTGATCCTTACTCTATCTTTTTAGAGGTCCGTGTTGATCTTCTTTGAATTTGTATTTTGTTTTATGGATTTTTGAGATGGTTGATAGTTTGTTATTGTCCTTTTTTTCAGGGGACCAGAGACAGGATTTATCAAAGGCAGATTTACAGGTAAAAATATTAAGCAGGTCTATGATATTATGCATTTTACTGAATTCAATATTATACCTGGCATCTTGATGTTAATTGACTTTAAGAAAGCCTTTGACTCAATCTCTTGGAACTTTATATACACAGCTTTAGAATTCTTTTATCTTTGAACCATTAATAAATGGGTGGATAAAAACTTTTTGTCCTGGTCTGATTTAAGTAAATTATTTGACATCCAGTTACTTTTATCCTGCAAACATTTTTCTAGTCGTAGAAATTAGTTTTTCCAATTTTAATGGGTTTTGATTATCATGTATACTTGAGTATCATTAGCATAACAATGATACATGAAACCGTGATGACGACATATGTATCCGATTTGTTTAGATAAAAGACAATATAATTTTGGTCCTAGGACGGATCCCTGTGGAACATTAAACTGATGATGGCAAGGGTCTGACGTGTCCGATCCAATGACAACATGTTGGTGCTTTTTGGTAAGGTATGATTTTATTCAAGCCAGGGATTTTACATGAATCCGAAATTTGTCTCTAGCTGTTGGAATAGAATTGTGTGATCTATAACATCAAAGGCTACTAAAAGGCCAAGATGTGCCATTGCAGCGGATGATTGATTGTCCAAAGCCTCCATGATGTCATGATTAACCCTGAGAAGTGCTGTTTCCGTAGAGTATTGTCGTCTGTAAGCCGATTGCAAAGAGTCCCTAAACATATTTTTGTCCAGATGGTCGTCGAGGCGGTTAGCAACAACTTTTTCCAAAATTTTCGAAAAATTCGGGAGATTAGATAACGATTAGATTCAGCAATGTTCTAACTTGTGCCTCTTTGAATACTGATGGTACTTCTGATTGATCACTTCTGAAAGGCACATTGATAATGTTAGTAATAAATGGAACAACGGTACTTAAGTCCTTTTTTTAAAAATCAAAGTTGGGATTGGGTCAAGTTCACATGCCTTGTTAGGTGCTCTGCCAAGAATTGCACCCACTTCGTCTTCTGTTGTGTGTCGAAAAATCATGAACAGATCGCCACTTAAATGAATATGAACGGACAGCGATGTTTCGATGTCAGAGGTAGTAAGCTTTCTCAGACGATTTCTAGTTGTTGTCACTTTATTAATAAAGAATTCTGAAAATTTATTTGCAAACTCCTTATTGGATGTTGAAGACGGTAGAATAGTTTCCTGTTTTCCCCATTAGTGACTTTGTTTATCTTAAGAGTTGTTTGTGTCCTTACCACACTCTTCGATCTTTTGGGAAAATAGTCTTGTTTGGTTTTTTATAATCGTTTTGCTGTCTTGGAGAATGTATCTCTGAAAATTTGTCTATGAACCACCAGTCTTGTGTTACGCCATATGATTTCAGCTCTGCGTCTCTCGCGCTTTGCGTCACGCGAGTTCTTCAGAGTACCACTTGGTGTTTAGACGAATTGACACATATTTTTTCGTTAGGGGAGCATGTCTTCCACAGCGTTATAAATCGTGGTGGTGTAAATGTCCACTATTTGAGAAATACATGAATTCTCATTTTGTATACCAAGTGTGATGTCCCTTGATAACTCAGTGAGATCAACATTTTTCCATTTCCGGAAAGTTACTTCCTTCACAGTGTGGTTCGGTTTTCCCAAGGATAACACTACTTGAATGGAATGACGATCTCAAAGAGAGTTTCCGTGTGCATTTAATAAGTTTGGATCATGCACAAAAGGTTTATTCGTAAGCACCGTTGAATCAGATCTTGTTATCAGGAGATCAAGTATATGTCCACGATAATGGGTAGGTGTGGAGGCATGTTGAATTAAGTAATGATCTTCTAATGTTGTAAAAATTGTTTTTCTCATCATCGATATAGAAATTAAAATCACCTGTAATAATGGTTTCATGGGATTTGTGACAATTTGATCAAGGTAGGAATTGGTTTAAAAATATGCTAGTTTGTAAATCATGTACTTTTGATGGAAGGGGGTTATAGAAGACGCTCAGTCTGATGTTTTATCCAGACATAATGAAAAGTCCATGTACTCAAATTGAATGACCTCCAGATCCTTATTAGGATCTTTGTTAGGAAGGAATTTCTTTTCTAAACAATAAGGCAAAACCATCTCCTCGATTTTGTGTAATGGCTGATGACCATAGATTTCAGTCTGCACGAAATGGCAGATTATGCTGCACACTTATCAGCCGCAGATTTTCTGGTATTCGTTCACAAACATATTAATATTAGACTTCATTAATCCACATATAAGAATATAACGTAATATGCACATAATTCCGCCTAAACATTTTATGAACAGACCGACAGATAGACAAATGGACAGACAAACAAACTGTCGGACGCCGAACAAAATTAATCAGAACTAAAGCTTTAAGTGCAGGTTAGCTAATAACAAAATAAAATAAGATACATTTCATTATGGTGTCCATAGCGGAACCACAAAGGGCCTGAGCCCTTTTAAAACGGGGATCCTGAATTCCCATTTTAGCTCACCTGAGCTGAAAGCTCAAGTGAGCTATTCTGATCACATTTTATCTGTCGTCCGTCTGTCTGTCCGTCTGTCTGTCTGTCCGTCTGTCTGAAAACTTTTCATATTTTCAACATGGGCCAATTTCAACCAAACTTGGCACAAATCATCCTTAGGCAAAGGGGATTCAAAGTTGTAAAAATTAAGGGCCACACCCGTTTTCAAGAGGAGATAATTTCGAGAAATTTTCAAAAATCTTCTTCTAAAGAACCAGAAAGCCAGGAAAGCTGAAACTTGTGTGGAATCATCCTCAGGTAGTGTAGATTCAAAGTTGTGAAATTCATGACCCCCGGGGGTAGGGTGGGGCCACAATGGGGGGGGGGGGCGAAGTTTAACATAGGAAATTATATATAGAGTAAATCTTTAAAAAATCTTCTTCTCATAAACTAATCAGCCAGGAAAGCTGAAACTTGTGTGGAAGCATTCTCAGGTAGTGCAGATTTAAAGTTGTGAAAATCATGATCGCTGAGGGAAGGGTGAGGCCACATTGGGGGGGGGGGGTGTTAAAGTTTTACATAGGAATATATAGAGTAAATCTTTAAAAATCTTCTTCTCAGAAACTAATCAGCCAGATGATTCTTTATAATTGTTAAGACTTTGGCTCCAGGAGAATTCTTCGGCCTCACAAGAAGGTTCAGAGTTTGATGTAGCTTTATATCCCATATATAACAATTGTTTTGGATCTTTTTGAGAACTGCAATACTCAACATGTGATATGACTATAAAATCATCCTGTTAGAAAAGGGACTAATGATTATAAACATAACAATATCCGGGGGGGGGGGATGGATTTTATTTATACAGGATCTACATGTACTATTGTACATTGTCCAGATTGTTTGTAATATGACTCCATTAAGCTGATTTTATCATACCTATTGTTCCTCAGGTGAGCGATGTGGCCCATGGGCCTCTTGTTTAGGAAATGGTTTCATGGTAGTTCTAACCATGCATTCAAGTCATATTCTTCAGCGGAGGATTTCAGTAAAAATTAGTAAAAATTCATTTTTACTACAAGGTCATACTGCCCCCTCCCCATCAAAGGGTCTGAACCCCTGACCCATGAAATTCACAAATTCGGTAGAGGCCTTCAATGATATTCCAATATTTAATGCATGATTTTCATTCAGTTATATTGTGCCCGCTCTCAGGTCTAAACCCCTAACTCTTTGAATGACAAAATTTGGAAGAGGTCCTCATGTGTATTATATCCATGTACTTAGTTATTTTTCCACATTTGTGGAAGTAGTAGAGAGAAGAGTTTTTAATGCCTTCATATTTTGCCTTGACTACTAGGCATTTTAGGGAATTTTAAAATAAAACGTTTCACAATTTTGTAAGATTTCTCTTATCCATTAAACAAAAAAAACCCCCAATAGTATTTATTAATTAGAAACGCTAATTAGTATCATTTTGTAACAAAAAAGGTATTGTAACGCGAATCAAGACATTATTTTTTTTAAGAAAGGCGTAAATATCCATAAAGGCAATATAACACATTTTCAAGGTCACAATCTTAGTCAAAATTCATTTTTCCGTATTCAGCTAACCTAACCCGAAGGTTGAAGTGAGTTTTTCTGATCACTATTGATTAGAAATAATGTTTTAGTGACCCAAACTAAAGTTATAAAATATCATTATGAATTATAGTTTTTTTTAAACTGAATGAACATTAAAAACAATTTGCGTTGTCAGTTAGAGAAACAAATTCTAAAAAGGGCAATTATTGATTGAAACAAAGTTCACTTAGTGATTGGATATTTCCTAAGCAGACAAAAATATACAGATAACAAAATTATATTTAACAGATCTCTAAAAAAATACCTTATAGATATACCAATTGTTTTAAGCTACAAAAGACTGTGGTATTTTCCAATGATTGATTATGCTACATTATAAGTTTTAAGTATCTATGAAATTTAAGCGTAGTTTATTTCATACAATTTGCCTAAAACTAAGCAGCCCCTTTACGTCCGTATGTTGTTGTTCTTAATATTATGGAATAGTTTTGCAATTATCCCTGTCCATTGTTCATTAGTAAATAGGCCACGTGACTCCTTATCTTTTGATGATCCTGGACAGCGTCAGTACCAAGCTATATTTACCTTTGTTATCAAAAGGATTTCTTTTGAAATTTCAATCATCCATTTTAATCAATTGTGTATATACTTCCAATTAACTCTAATGCAACTAGAGTCGATAGTATTTTTGGACGATGACTTTCTATTGTTAATTACGGATTTAAATCGATCGTTTTGTGAACAACAATGGCGAGCAGAAAAAGTTGTAAGAGGGAATAATCTTCAGGCAAGTCGCTTGATATGAATCATTATTTAAATTGGCATTCCGGTATCCTAAGGGAAAAACTGTCAGATGTGAAAATAAGTGGCCACTTCAAACTTCCCTATATCTGTTTTAAGAAAATTGTATGCAAACAATATCCAATTCTGTTCATGAAATCGGGACCCTCTTTGCCGTTTCTACAAACAACTATATTCAATTGAACCTTCCATCGACCCCAACGTCAAATAAAAAAAGGTTAAACGAGCTCAACGCTCTTAGCCGAGCAAGTCTCTACTGACAATACGAGTTCCTCAGCATTTATCGAGTGTTTAGTGCACACAGTAGAGAGTCTACAAACGATGGTTTCTAGTATGAATTCACTTATCACGACTAAAGAAAGCAGTCTGAAAAGTTCTCCTGCTTTCAACTTACACGAGTACTACAAGTCGGACGACATCAGTCATACATCGAGGAAATTCGGAACACACCCGAAGATCTGCCTTAAGTGAACTACAAGTGCTTTCAGGTAATGCAAACCCACTATGTGCTAAGCTTTTCCCAACCGAAGGGAGGAACTTGATCACTATGAAGCAATAATAGCCGACCTGTACAATGTATATAGAGTCTAAAAGTATCATAATCTCTTTTCCTTTAGAAGTGTGAATGCTTTGGCAGTCCACAAGATAAAAGCAGATTGGTGCGTGAGAGACATAAATCTCGTACAAGTGATAGCCTCAAGATCCAAATCGTGCTCTATGTTGTGCAGAAGTTGCCCACGACTGTACGTTCAGCCCGCAACTTCAAACCAGTTCTATAGAAAATTCCAACCTACCAATGTAGATACGCATGGTAGAAGGAGGATCGTGCATAATGAGCAGGAAATATGCAGTAGTTATAACTCTTAAAAAAATTGGAAGAAACAGCTGCTCTTTCATCAACGGCTGTAGCCTATGCAAAAAAAAGATCACTTGTTACCGACTTGATACCTGAAATCCAAATCAAAATATACTGCCTCTTCGACGACTAAGCATAGGTGACTATCCGTCCGGTCGACACCGTGTTCCACTTTAAACATAAAACATTTGAAACTAGAGCTTTAAAATCCTAAAAAACAAAACTTTTTTTCGTATATCACCAACTGTTCCACAAATGGATTTGAAACTGAAGTGCAGAAAACAGACTTGGAAATAAAAAGAACGCAGAAACTTTCAAAACAGGGATACAGTTGACCAACTATTATCAAAAGAAGCTGTAAAGAGATTTCTTGCGGGACCTTACGAAGCTCCTTCTTTTGAAAACCATTGTGTATTAAAAAAAGAAAAGGATCACCGTGGACCTTTCTGCTCCTTACAACAATGAAAATCAACCTAGTAAAAAAAAACTCTTTAATAAACAGTAATGTTCTCTGTCTTATGTAAAATTACACGATGCATTTAAAATAATTGTCCAATGTAGTCAAGGTGCTCTGGTGTGCAATACCGATACATCCGACGCCTTTAAACTTAATCCTAAACTACTGTCCCAGTATCGTTTATTTTGTGTTAAGTGGAAAAATTATGCTATCACTATACTCTTTTGTCGTTTGGATGTAGATCAAGTCCAAAGATCTTTGATCAGTTTCTTCAAAACTTTATTGATAGTTTCTTCAGTATCTTCTTGAAAGCACAAAACAATTATAAAATTAAATCTATTCTTCATTTGCTCGATGATTTCCTGACCATAGGCAAACCTGATTTCCAAGCAGATAGGACCATTGCAATCCCGACGATGATTTTTAAGAAGTCAAACGTTCCAATTGCTCAACATGAATCTACATACTCCGATACTATTATGAAATACCTTGGACTCATATTAGCTTCTATGAATACGCAAATCGACTTCCTCCAGAAAAAGTTTATAGAAAACAAGAAATATAAGAAACTTTCTGTGTGAAGCAAAGTTGTACTAAACGAGAACATTTGCAACTCTTAGGGCATTTGAACTTTATTTCTCGTGTCGTAGTACCAGGAAGATGATTCGTTTCCCATCTCTTGTGCCTAGCCTCTTCAATGGGTGATCTCAATCATCACATTCATATGACTTAAAAGTTATTTCCGGATCAGTGGAACGGCATATCATTCTTCTATGACATAAAAAGAACTCCAGCCAATAGCATGCATTTATATACAGATGCTTCATCTACCTTAGGATTCGGGGGATTCTTCAAAGGACATTAGTTCTGTAACAATTAGCCAGAAAAGTTACCAAGTGAACCAGACAGGGACATATCTATCGCAATAAGTGAACTTTACCCTATGATTGAAGCTGCCATTCTCTGGGGGGAAATACTTGTCTTCAAAAAGAATACTGTTTTATTGTGATAACGCAGCTACAGTGAATATCATTAAAAAGACGATCAGAAGTTCTCTCTATAATGCAAATTATGAAACGGCTAATAGTGTTCAGCTAAAAACAATATTTGTATATAATCTGAGTTCCTTACAAGCAAAACTAACGTAAATTGCTGACGCTTTGTCTCGATTGCAGATGAATAAATTCAGAAGACTGGCTCCCCAAGCAGACAGACTACCTCTTTCCAGCCCTCCTATGAAGGATATTCTATGGAAACCTCTCACAGAATTAAAGAGCTGATGAAAGACTCCGTGTCAGTTTCAACAAGAGCTACTTATAATTCCGGTTATCAAGCCTTTTTATATTTAAGCTGCATGAACAACCTCTGTGATGATGTGTCAGAATCTACTTTAATGCTAGTCGCTACTGACTGCTACGATTTCATGAATATGTTGTACCAAACCATGAACAAACTATTTAAAAACAAATTGTAAGATCTGACATCATCTTACCCTGCTTAGTAAACCTAATCCTTTCACCGATTTGGCAGAAACTAGATTACACATGCTACTGAAGAAAATTAAAAGACAAACTCAATATTACCAACCGAGCCGACAACCGATAACGTTTTCTGTATTAACTGACTTATGGCACAAACTTCAAAAAATGGAGTTTTCTCAAAATACACGGATACGCTGATGACAACAGTGTGTGAAGTAGCTTTCTTTAGTTTCCTAAGATGTGCAGATTTTATACATAAATGCTGTGCAATTTTACAATGACAATTCTGTACCTTTCCTTAAACAATCCAAGACCGATCCTTTTCGAGAAAGAGTTGTAATCAAGTTGTTTAAAAAACTAATTTGTCTCCTTTTGAACAAATAAAGAGCTACATGTCTGCAATACACATCATTTTTGACCCATAGTGCATATTCCTCTGTTCCTATTAGAGAATGGAAGTGCTATTCATAGACGTAACTTTTTGACTACGTTTAGAGAAATACGTACTAACCATGCGGACAGCCATATCACTGGACATTCAATGCGTGTCGGTGTTGCTACATCTGCAGCAAAAGCGCGTATTGAATATAATCTCATCAAATCCTTAATAAGTGGACTTCCGATTCTTACGTGCGATATATAAGGACACCAGACTATGCTATTTAACGTACTCAACAGTCAATGATCCGTGCCAGCTGACTTTAATAGTGCCTGAACATGTAACCTTGTTATTTACACCTTCAAGCACCTTCAAGATTATGCACTTATTGTATATGTAAGTGCCATCTATACATCTACCATTTTCTTAACAAACTCTGTCCTTATGTTTAAATACCATTACATGGTTTCTTATGATTTAACATTATAGCTTACGTGTTTGTTTATATTGTAATACATGTCATCTTTTATGCCGGAATGCTTAGATAATTAACTTTGAACCTTCATTTTTTGTTTTGTACTGTAAAAAACCCGGCGATAACTCCTTTGACAACAAATGTATCATATGTAGTTATATTTATATCATAAGAGTAAACGTATACTGAAATGTACCAATCAAACACCTTTTAAATATATATTATTTACCAAAGATACCATTTCATAAATATAAGGATAAGTAATCATTAGTGTTGTTTGTTTCATTCTTACTCACATGACATCAAATCCATGTTTCTCTCTCGTGTTTATATTCACAAGCAAATTAAGCTCTGAGGTCTCCAATTCCCAACCCTCGTGTTTGTTGACCATAAGAACAACATCTTTTATTTTCTCGTTGACTTTTAGCGTCAGATTTTTAACGGGTAAATTTTCATTTCTTTTGGCTTCTTCTTCAAATGACCACATTCCAAAAGCTTCTGGATCTTTTGTATCAAATATGTACTGTTTTCGTCGCGCTGTTACATCAAGTCCCTCGTCATCTTCTGTGCAGTTGTAACACGGGCCTCGAGAAAGTTTCCACCCATTTAGAAAAAAAATTTTCACCTAAAATATCAAAGAAATATAATATACTGAAAGCAACATTATGAGAATACGTAATTTAGCATTAACATAGATTGTATCATATGTATATGTTGTGACTAGCTTCACTAAGTTCAAATGGATGGAATGGTAAAATGGCCATGTACTTTATTCCATACGTTTTGATATTTTTAATGTTTGAATACGCAACGTTATATCTATCCCATGTACACGTATGTTCAGCGAAAATATGTTTGTTGTCGAGTAATAAGCAATACAGAAAAATAACAAAATTGGTTGTTTAAAGATCAATCCGATCACGTCCCATGTTTTGTTTAAATTGATATCTGTTGGAAAAATTCTTTTTAAGCTATATTTCAAATTGTTAATTCCTTAAAACCATATACAAATATATTCCAGTCTTAGCCACGATAAAAGTTGTTCAATACAGAGAGAGAGAGAGAGAGAGAGAGAGAGAGAGAGAGAGAGAGACTATTTTATAGTCAAGAATCTGTTAAAAAAAAAAACAATATCGTTTCCAATATTTTTTGTCAAATCACTTAATGCGAATAGAGTAAGGTGTCATTTGCAATCGAATAAATGTTAAAATATTTAATCTTAGTTGGAATTGAAGTTGTTATACAAGAGGCGTGCTTACTATCTTGGTAAAAATTCACTTTTTTCATTTTCAGCTCACCTGAACCAAAGGTTCAAATGAGTTTTGTTACCTCTTGTAGGTCGTTCGTCCGTCTATCTATAAACTTTTCATATTTTTGGCTCTTCTTGATCTTCTAGAACCAATGCGCCACATTTAATCAAACTTGGTAAAAAGCATCTTTTTGGAAATAGAAACCAAAATTATTCAAAGAAATGACTCAAAACGAAAAAACAAAACCTTTTTAAAAAGGGAGAATATTGCAAAACCATGAATACTGGGTGTGTGTATTAAACAACTTCTTACTAACCAGTACACTAGAAAAAGTAATATGTAAATAAGTAAAGATTTTAAATTGTTAAAATTGTGACCTCCTGACTAATACTGGGGCCTCAAGAGGGGTTCAAAGTTTGACATAGAAATATAGGAAAATGTATAAGTTTAAGTCATAATCGGAATGGAAGTTCACTTAATTCAAACAAATCCAAAAGTGTGGATCTTTTTTCTTACGAAGATTTGTATCACAAACACACATTTAGGAAATACAAAGGAACAAAAAAAATCAATACATTGAAAAAAGGAACGATTTCTTTACATAGTAGGAATTATTGGCAGACTATGATGACTTTCCATGATTAGTTCAGCTTTTAAAACCGGTGAAAATGAAAAATGTTTAAGGTTCCTCGGCAAACCATTATTTTATTCAATGGATCGATAAAGAATGTTCTAAATACGATTTCACGACAACGACAACAACGATTCCAACAATATCAGACAACGGACCAATCTTGATCAGAAAAGCTTACGTAAGTCTTCGTCTCAGGTGAACTAAAAAAAAAGCTTAGAAACTCCGACGGCTATTTAGAAATATGTAATTGTGATACTTTATTCGTTGCTCTATCTAATCACATTTTATTATGATCTATACACATGCCAGTACACGTCAAACAAACTCTGAAAACTAGAAGGTTAAGAAAATAAAAACAATTAGATTATTATTTTTATACCTTTAAAGAATTGATAAAAATATGTTAAAATATTATAATAATATATTCTGGGTAGATATGAAATATTAAGTACATTAAACATTATTAGCGAACGCCAAATTACGTTAAGCACATAGGGAAAAATATCAAAACGAACGATCATTTAAAGATTTATGAAAATGTTACGGATAAAGGTACAGAGTTGCGAAAGATATATGCTATTAAGTTATTGAGAAATTTGTTCATCGCTGCGTAAAACTTATTTTCATATTTTTCTAATTTTCACAATTTCGTTTTATTTTTTTGCGAGAAGTTAAGCGAAAATTATTTGAAATGGAACTATTTCTGACAACGGTATAATAGCCTTCTCTTAATCTGATTACGAAACTAACCTGGAACTGACTGGGAACCTCCGTGTGACTTGTGCTGTAACTCATGCAGCCTCCATAAATCCCAAACACTTTATTCCATGTTAGAGAAATAACAAAAAAATACAGGAGATTTTTCATTTCTAGGAGTTTGAGCTTTTTTAGAATCTGTATTAAAAAAAAGTTATCCAGATAACAGATATTTAATTTTCTTTAAATAACATTTCAGCTTTACGTATCAATTTACCAGCTGTTGTATTTTCAATGAAATTTCAATGTCGAAAATGATAGGTTGATAAGTAGCAAAAATCATTCTTGCAAAAACTTTTAACAACTTTGAAGAAAATAATAGTTTAGCATTCAACATTATTAAAGGCATACCTTTTAACGTTCATTTCGTTTCCTGATAACTGCATTGACATTACCTAGTTGTATCGTTTAAAGGGTATCATATATTGCTATTGATTAAAGCTATTTTGCTGGTAGCGTAACAAACTTTTCTTCTAGTCTTGATTACACTGTTTACTTACCGATTATCTTGTCAGTCCCTTTTAACTTGTATTGATTAAGAACAGAGAAAAATTGTCTGTTGAGTAAAGGGTTTTTAAAATTAAAGAGAATGGGATATTTAATTAATTTATGTAATAGTGACAACTAATTCCCCCCCCCTTCTCTGCGTGAATTCATGGTTTGTACGTTATTAATAACATTTTTCAAAATATATTACCTAATTTAATTCTACACACTACAATGATGTAAAGTTTTTCATATTATATTGTGTGTTTGCACTGATCATTTTAAATTTTGACGGCAGTTTGATATTGAATATGTCAGTCTATACATCTTACTTCATTGTGATGATCATATTATGAAATTGATTAGTTTAGTCATGATGTAATTATACGTATTATTATGTATCTCTGAATCTTTTAATCAAACTCAAACTTGCAGTACATGATACATGAAAAATAATAATAATATTTTCAAAACATAGCTTTTGTCTTAATTCGAAACGTTTACTTGTATTTAGTATTTAATCATTCATAAGTACAAGTTAAATTGCTAGAATTGATGAATCAATCAGTAAATCTAAAGACACTAAGTTCTATAAGATTATGGCTCATACGTGAAACAAGAAGGCACATTTCATGCACAGTTTGCCAACTTTTGAAGATACTAGTCATTTCAAAAAATCATAAACATTTTTTACGAATTCGTGATTTCAACGGCAATAATTTTGAACTAAACATATCTATACTAGATTATTTAATTAAAATGACAGTGGTTAATATATAAAAATGCATTTTTGCGTTGTTTCTTTACACTAGACTGAAGACATAAATTTTGCAGAAATGCTTGGAAAAGAAAAAAGGAGTCCGGTCAGCAGAGGACGCTCACTCCTCCTAGGCACCTGATCCTACCTCAAATGTAATAGAGTTCTGTGTTGACTCAATGTTTGTATTCTGACCATCACAAACAAACCAAATCATCGACTTTGCGTTTTTCCCAATTATGAGATTTACCTCGATTTTGACATGTCCAATAATGACAAAGATCACACAGCTGGTGCGACCGGCCAGCAAAGGATGCTCACTATTAGGCACCTGGTCCTACCTCTATCTTTTTGGAGGTCCGTGTTGCTCTGCTTTGAATACCAATTTATAGATTATGTTTTTTGCTACATATCAGCGACAGATGATGTTAAAATAAAGTGAAAACAAGCAAAGTGCCCAAGTGAACATGTCAACCACATATTGTTTACAATCTAGAGACGCATATTGATAACGTTTGAAAAGAAATGGACATTGAAGGGAATATATTTCGTTGTTCTTAATATAAGAGACTAAACAAGAGTAGCAATGTTAATTGCAAAACGAAAAAAAGTTATGTGTACTTTTGAATGTTTCAAACACAAAATGTAGGATAGATATGAACGTATGTTCAGATTGTTTATAGTTACCGAACTGAACAAATAAATGTGTAAATTTAGATGCAAGAGTAGAAAAATTACATCAAGGGTACTCATCAAAAAGATTATGAAATACCAGTTTCAACAGATAAAATACTTTTTTAAGGTTAATTTTGTATACCTTGGACTATATCACGTAAATGTATATACGTATATTCAAATAAACATATCCATGTAATTGGTGTATAACCCCTTGCTCAGCTTTCCATATGACAGGATCTTGTCTTTAGGTTAAATGTTAATTCACATTGGAAACAGAAGACTGTAATTGATTTCTTGGTATAAGACGCATGTCAATGTAGATCTGTTTACTTAGAGATTAAAGGTATTAATGATCTTCTATCGTGTATCGGAAATAACTCAGCTTAGATTAGATACATAGATGGATGAGATATATGTTTAAACTTGCTAAGAAAAAAGCCGCAAAATAACAGTTCCTTCCGAAATAAACCTTGTAATTGGATATTTTTTTTATTTAAAATCTAAAAACTTTTGTTTTGTATTGATTATGGGTTAATGTACATTTGGATCTAAAACGTTATTTTGTGATTGTAATTTTGGCAAGCCTTAAAAAATATCCAAAATAGGCCAATATTATATTCCCGTCAAAATACCCCCCCCTCCCAGCTATACGGTAACTTCTGTTGTTAACAATTTATCTGAGATACATGATTAAGGTAAGGCTTTTGTAAATTAAACAACTAATTAGATAAACACGAGCTAATGAAGTACAGTATTTAAAAATCAAAACGATAATATTATGTAATAATTATTTTTGTAAGCGTTTGATATTAATTTGTTTAATGTTTAAATTGTTAATGTTTATTGTTACATGTTAGTAACAGAATGAATATGCTAGTTATATAGATCTTTAAAAGTGATGCCGGAATGGTTCATTAGAAGTAGAACATGTTGAAAATAAGCATAATTGATAAACTTAAATTCACCTTTTACTACCCTGAAATGAAATAGAAGTGTTTTTAATTAAGTTAAATTAATCTTTTTAGGGTACATGCAGTGCTTGTCTATTTTTGATATGTGAAAAAATATCATTCTGAAAATTTTAAACCGATCGCATAAGTACTTTCGAGATATTTTGGGAAAACCCAATTTCACACACAAACCACTTTTGAATCAAGCCAATTTGGCACGAAATGAACTGTGAAGTCACGACGAGAAACAAGAAAACCGTTTAAAAACTCATCTTTTCCTCACATAGTTTTATCGATATATATGAAAGGTCGTATTTGTATTTTTGGAGTTGACTTACATCAACTCTCCTATGCAGTTACTCTAGCAAACCGGAAGTAAAATGGTGGTTGGACTTAGGCACAAATCATCACCGCTGACGAAACTTAGTACTTGAGGATAATCGATAAATTCGATGTAATGTATTTTGAAGCATTTTTTAAAGGATATTTACTTATAAGTACCTTAAAAATAGTCAGGTGTTTAACAATACGATGAGTTAAGATAATTTTGTAGTCGTATGTGTTCCTACACCAGAGTTCGATTACAGCGGTAGCGACAGACTATCCAGTCTAAAGATAGAACCAGTAGACCCCATTACTTTTGCTTGCTTAAAGTAGCTTTGATACTCTTTTCCAGAAATATTTTGATTACTGATATGCATGTATAATACATCGTTTGGTAGCGTTAATTCTATTTTTGAACATTATACAACGTGGTTTAAAAGGGGTGTCCGTCTATAGCTCGGGAATTCTTGTCGTAAAAGCTCGGTAATTCATGTTAAAAACCAACGTGCGTAATTATTCAAATGCAGCTAAGAAACTATAAGCCAATCGAAATAACATATGTTGATGTTAAAATAAAAAAGCATCAATAAAATCAACTCCCGTCAGTACTTCAGTACTTATTATTATGAATTCCTTATTGACCTGTCAGACTATATATACGTATTAACTTTACTACTTACATTAAAAAACAAACACAAACTTCAAAATGCCTGACAGCCAGCAGTGGTCGCTGGACGACGTTGATTTATTAAATAGAAATTATAAAGGACCTTGTCAGCAAGTACAATCTTCCACTGGATTGCTTGCTTACTGACTTTTTCATACAAATTGTTAGACCATAAATATTCACCGAACTGTCTACGAACTTTTCTGTTTACGACAAAGAGCCCACGTCGGGTTTGACTGGTCAGCAGAGGATGCTCACTCCTCCTATGCACCTGATCATTTCGTTTTATGGATTTTTGAGATGTTGACGGTTTGTTATTGTCATTTATTTGTTGTGTCATTTATATAAACTTACAGAAAAAACATAACCATTAACTAGCATACATAAATATATGAAAACTACTATTGTATTCATATACATGAAAATAAAAATATCGGAATCATAACAAAAAACCCCTTTACACAATGCATCAAACGAGATAAAACGATAAAACTCGCAATCAATAAATTCTAGAAAACCTGTGTCAGGTGCCGCTGGATGCAGGATGGTTGTGAACAGACCTCACAACATATATATTTTACATTACTTTACACTAAAATTTGTATTTAATCTTGTCTAACTCCGGACTCGCGGCGGCTAGAAGTGAATACCTGAATAAAACTTGTCTTAAACCTGCTCAAGTCTCCAATCTATTGCCTAATAATGAATCTCCTCCCATAATAATGCACCGTTCCGAAAATACAACATTTTCCCTATATAACCACCGAAACGCGGGAAAATACAAGTATGAACTCTCAAACCTGGCAGCTAGCCATGTGGTGAACACAACTGTACCAAAATATCACAACTTCAACGATTTTGATATCAAGATGCAAAAATAACAAAAACAAACTGTCTACCATCTCAAAAATCAATAAAACGAATTACAAATTCAAAGCAAAGCAACACGGATACCTAAAAAAGATAGAGGTAGGATCAGGTGCCCAAGAGGAGTGAGCATCCTCTGCTGACCGGTCACACCCGCCGTGTGCTCTTTGTCGTAAGCGGGGGAAAAACGGAAAAATTCGTAGACAATTAGATGATTAATCATGGTCTAACAATTAGTATGTAAAACGTCAGTCAGCATGCGACCCAGTGGAAGATTGTGGTTGCTGACAAGGTCGTTGTATCGACCATAGAACTTACGAAAAAATAACTTCAAACAAGACTGTTGATAGTTCTGTTTTATCAACTTGTTTGTCAGCAGCTTGCCTCGCCTTAGAAACTGTTCATGCGAAGAGCATGTCCTTGTGTATCGAATTAACTGAGAGACAAAAACACCATATGCAGGTGATAAAGATAAATTACTACATGAGTAAGGAAAGTTGACTACAGAAAAATTGAAGTCATCGCGTTTATCATAAAGTTTTGCTGTTAGAATACCATTAATGTCTATTTCAAGTAAAATATCCAGATATGAAACACATGACGCAGACTCTGTGGTATCATTTATTTAAAGTTTACTGGAATATATCGAGTCGACATAAGTATCGAAATAACAATTGTGAATTAATAATACGTCGGCCTTATAACTGAATGTTGCGTTGAAGGCCACAGCGAGTGGTTTATGTTTTTCACGAACATGTTTTTGATAATATTTGCTTTTGTTAGAATACAAAAATAGGTCTGCTCACAATGGGGCACAATTGGTAACCATGGTAATTCCAACAGATTGTTGGAGGACATGATTTCCAAAAACTACATAGATGTTTTCTATCAGAAACTCAAGCATTTTTTTCATGTCAACCTCAGAGTACTTGTGTGTGCAATCAGAATGGTTTTAAACAAAATAGCTTTTTATATTTCCAATGACAATGTAAGCATTTTCACGACTTCCATTTTTAATAAAGAAACAACTGTCAATGATATCAAAAAGCCTTTCGTTTAATTTTTCACGGGGAATGGTTGTATAAAGCGTTGAAAATCGTACGTTTTGATGCTATTGATTTTGGTTAGATTTTGTGACTTCAAAGTTTCTAACAATTCTTTGGAGTTTTTTAGTATCCACTCTGATTCACACCACTTCTGAAGTATATTATTGTACAGTACTCTTGAAGTTTTTCAATCACTACTGTAAGAATTTTAGTAAGGAGTAAAGAGAGAGGTTTGGTAGAACATTCACTGGAACCTGCTATATAACTCTGTTTGTAAGGACTTTTGTGAAGCTTTGGAATCCAGTACAAATAAAGTAAATCAACTTCATTTTATAAATTGGGAATATTAAAGATATTCATAATCGATTCACGATTTTGAAGTATTTCCTGCTTGGAAAGGCTGCTATGGGTGTAAGTAGGATTACCATGTGTAGAATTGAAGCATAGTTGTTTGAAAATGCAATTACCACAATGTGCAAACAAAGACAATGTTGTTACTTGCCTTATCAGCAGGGACCAGTATATACTGATCGTGTGATCTATCTTGTTCTTTTTTCACTTCTGCTTTATTGAAAACTCTCCCGCCTGTCACGTCTTTTCAAACATCTTTCATCAACGATTGAACTTGTTGCTACAGTTGCCCCACCTGTTTTAAGATATTGAATGAGGGGGGGGGGGGGGGTTCAAGGTGTCGTCACTTCAATTACTGGTTTATCGACAATTTTGTAATATTTGACCACCTATATATTGCAGCTATAAGTTAAGAAACTATCAGAGATATGACTATGAAATTTTCAGGGTAGTTAGACCTTATTTCCCGATATTCATCTATTTTTTTTACGCCATTGGTTTCTTGGATCTCGCCGTATCATTAAATTTGGGTTTGAATTTTGAATCAACATTTTTATCATTTGATCTGTATCTTTTCTTCTCAAAAGATTTCATGAAAAAGGGCTGGTCTTTTTTAATTAAGGACCAAAGACTCGTAACATTTATGACAAATAATTGAAAACGATTAAGATCTCTCATGCATTATAGAAATAAAGCTGTTTCTCGTAACAATAATTGTTAGAAAAAGGTATGCTAACACCCATTATTTAAGTAATTAGATACTTTAGGGGCCAATGTCCATACACTTTGACGCAATATATCTAGAGAGGAGACATACTTTGTTAGGCATTGTAGAAGAGAAAATGTGTGCATAAACCTAATCGATTTCACCTATCGAAACACCCAAATGTCTGTTCCCATTTAGGATATCAGGGTTGGCCAATAAAATATTTATTCATTTATATCTAAAGAAAATGAACAGCAATTCTAGATGTTAGTATGATGAAATCACGAAAAAAAGGCTGGCATCTTTAATTAGGGACCAAGAGGCTCTTAAAGTCTAATACAAATAACTTAAAAACGATATACATTTTGTATTGCATTATAGAAGCAAAGTTGTTAATCATAACGATATATATTTATAAAAACATTGTCACATCCATTTATGACTTAATTAGGGATTTTTAGGGCCAAAATCCTTCAATTTTGTCTCAATATATCTAAAGAGGAAATATTTTGTTAAGCATTTGAGAAGAGAAAAAGTCTTCATTGACGATTCTAATCTATTCCACTAGTCGCAACATAAGGTCTGTCCCCATTAAGGTTCCCTAGTGGTTGAGTAGCTAAATATAGAAAAATTAAGTTAGCTGTCTCGAAGTGTAAAATTCCTCATTGTTCACCAGACCCGTGTACCATGCGTATACATACAATGTACCCTTGATAAACACGTGGCTAGAGCAGAAGCTTCGTTAGTTTACCTTTTTACCTGCGTCATTATCTCTGATTATTCGTGTTGGAAGTTATATTTTGTAATGAAAAATTAATAATAAACATAAATCTGCTCATAAAAGTGCTTTAAGGCATTATAATCATCGGTAAAAGGCGATGAATATAGCAAACTTTAAATCTTTTAAGAAGATTTTGACTATAACAAAATATGTACGGATAAAAATTTCTATACTAAAAATATTTAAAGTATTTAGATACGTCGAATCATCAGCCTTATATCAATCATCTTAACCGTGAAATCAAAGTTATTTTGTATAGTTTTGTGAAAAAATCTATCGCCTGTTGAATTGAATTTTTTGCATGTGAATTTTAAGTTAATCAATAATCTTAACATTTCTTGTCAAAGAACGCATGGTCTATATAATTTTTACATACAAAATTAAGTTATGCCCCTCCCCTCGGCGGTTGCCGGCTTTAGATTTGCTTCTGTGTGCCAACATCATCGTGTGAACGAATTTAGAGAAGGGGTGGTAATGAGGGTCCAGACATTCCTCCTTCTTGCAAATTCATATATAATACGGTAATAGAAAGATTACCAAAACACACCTGGGACCCATATCCCCCCTGCAAACACGATCACATGTTTTACTCCGACCCCTTCCCCCCACATACTCCTCATGAATAGAATATTTTTTGATAACAACGAAAGCCCGTTCATGCAATTGCAACAAAGATGATTGTAAACAGAGCAAAAAAAATCACATAATTATATTGTGCAATGGTTTTCAATGCATATCTGCCAGAACAGAAAATATAATTACTGATTGAAGGTGGAATAATACACATATGTCGATATTTATGTTGATAAAAGGGCATTATGATCAAAATTCTTTCATTGTGATGTATAAGAATATTACAATACATGTATCTGGCCAAAAAAAAAAATAAGTTTTTAAATTTTTTAGAAACTTGGGTAAAATTAGAAAAGCCCCAGCAGGATTTGAATTCTCTACTTACAGACAAGTAGTCAACACCTTTATTAAACCCATTGCTCTTCACTGTATGGTAACATTATTTGGGGGAAAATATTATATGTATACTTTACTGTTTATTTTAATAGGATAACATCACAATATGCAGGGTGTCCTTTATCACCTTAAGACTGAAATGTTTTAAAGAATAAAGTCAGAAAAATGCATGCATGTTACAAATAACTGATCTTTGTCTGAAGTTACGTACACAACACAGGTAGCAGGTATAAGTTTAACCAAGCTCTTCGGTTAGATGGGTTTCACGTGGTGTACATTCCGGTGTTGTCCATATGCAGAAAAAGGATTAATTACCATGCATAAACGTTTCTTTTGTGGTAATCAGCTATAGATTAATATTGTGATCTAACTGAGCTATCATTATGATGTTGACCGAGTTGGTAAGCATTTAAATACATGTAGTACAACATTATGAGACACTGGCATAGGTATTACTTTCACTTTCTAAATAAGTGATTTCCCTTTGCCAGCATACTGTATCATCATTTTAATATTTAGAGTTTAAAAGCGCTTATCATCATTATCTATGCTATCGCATTTGTACAGTTTCTATCATTTTATTTGCAAATTTTTTTTTCGTCAAACGTACACTATTGAGTAGCGATTATCATATACATATGAGTTTTAATAGGAAGAAATGGGTCTTTTTTCTTAATGTATAATGATGAATCAAATATAATGTAGACCATGGCCCTATGGAATTGTTCTAACTCTATGAAACAGAAAAATACCAAATATCTTGAAAAAACCGTTGAATTCCCCACCACATCAAATGCATCAAATGGTATAAAGTACATGACTCCAGGTGTTGTCTTTCAACCACCCCAACCCCTTACCCCCTCTGAAATAGAAAAAAGATGATATATTTTGATAACTTTTGAGATCCCCATCCATAAACCGTATTTATTCTTATGTTATTGCGCATCAAATGGTATATAGGCTATAACCCCTTGGAGACACCATCACTTTCTAGAACTGGAAATAAAGTATCTTATCTTATTCACATGTAGTGTTTGACTCATGTAGGTAATTCCTAACCGAATGATGAACCTGCTTTCTTTAAAAGGCATTTCAATTTCTCCGAATACATTTAACATTTTGTTTATCTTCAAAATTAAAAAGCAATTTCCAAAATCTTAATGAGCATCAAAAGAAAAATATCAACCAAGAAATGGTAAATAATGTGCTACTGTACACATGTGAGAATGACAGAAGTGAATCTTTAGAACCAGGTTTGATTTTGGGAGAGGGGGGTGGATGTTATATTTTGATTTTAATAGATCATTCGACAATTAAGAAAGTGTAAATGTAAGTCTTGTAAATGTAAAATAAACGCAAGTTTTTCTTACTTTAAGAAAAAAAACACCGTCATTTTATTTACAGTGTTAGCAGGGATACATGCACGGTTCCAGAAAGTTTTTCCGGGGGGGGGGGGGGGGCAACATCTATAGGACAGCCCCTATCATAACCCAAGATGTGATGTGTCTTTTCATTAAATCAAAGTAGGGGTACTGGGATGTAGGTTGTTTGTAGTGATAAATGTAAATTGTTTGCTATTTTTTGACTCCCTGGATAAAATTTAGATTTTTAAAACCTTATTACACATCTATAGGACAACCCCTATCATACCCCAAGATATGATGTGTCGGTTCATAAAATTAAGAGGAGTAATGTGATATAGGTTTTAAACAAAGTGATAAACGTCAATTTTTTGCTATTATTTGACTTCCTGGGTGAAAATTAATTTTTTAAAACCTTATTGCACATCTATAGGACAGCCAAGATGATGTAAATACTCCAAAAGTTGTAAGAGGAACCATACTTTTTTGCAAAAAAAAGTCATTTTTGGTTGCCCACTGATCCCCGTGATGAAAAAAAAGTAATTCTGAAACCTGATCACATTAAATGACAATCCCAATCATATTCTAGAAGATCATTTGGCTACTACAGTAAATGTTGATGTTTTTGTAACCAGTTTTTTAATGTCATTTTTAAGCCACCAAATGACCCCTTGGACAAAATTGAAATTTCTGAAACCTTACTGCGCATTCATAGTGAAGCGGAAGTAGTAAATGAAAATCAATAATCCCTTTCTGTTCTCTAGAGTATGTTTTGTGACTTCCTGTTCTGAACTCCGTACTGTTCTCTGAGTCTTTTGTCACGTGACAGAAGGGTATATAAAGCGGAGATAGAACGTTGAGAGTCAGTCTTGGAGTTGAAGTCGACTGGTTAACATCGAGGGAAATAAGGTAATAGTAAAAGCTAGGTCTTACGTGCCTGAATAAGGCTTTCGAGACCTGAAAATAAAGCTTTGTGTCTATAAGACTTGGCATTACCTATAGTTTATTCGGGGTTGCGCGCTTTTATAGTGCGGTAATACATAAGAGCGCAATAGAAAGGCGCGCGCGCTCCAGAGAGAAGAAAGGGATTGTGTACATATTGTTGATTTAAATTTGTGATTGAGAAAATTGATTATATTTATCATAGCTCAAGTAGAGCAGCCGAATTAAAACGAACTCAAAAACGTTACATAAATTTGGTGGCAGCGGTGGGATTCGGCGAATTGATTCATATTGTAAATTTCAGTTAAATTTGTAATCAGTTATCATGGATAGAATGATAGATGAAGAGATTTCTTTTCTGGAAGAGAGCTGCGAGCGATTACGCTTAGAAATACAAAATCGGTCAACTCCGATTGCTAATACGCGAGTGCGCGACTCGGGTATTGCGACAATGGCAAGCGCAAATGGTAGTTATCACGATGCGCATTCGCCAGCTGCCGAGGATACAGTAGTTTCGCTTGGCATGAGACAATCTGATAGTCCGGCGATCATTGGAAATTCGGATGGAGTAACTCTAAGGAAAACCAGAGCGCAAAAGAAGAGGGGGCCTGCGAGCCATGTAGCAAATGCGCAATACTTGGAAAGTGCCATTAACCACAGTGATGCGCATCCACTAAGAGCTAATGCGCTTGATCATGTAACGGCGGATGCGCTACATCAAACACCAGCGCATGCACACAGGCCGTTAGAACAGACAGAGAGGTTGGAAGTAAACGCTGATGCAGAGAGCGCATTACCTCGACGGATAGACCGCATTGAGGATGATCATAAGGAAAAGAGAGACCACGATAAAAAGACTACGGCCAAATGTAATATTAAGCCTGCAACGTTTGATGGGACTCATTCATGGTTAGATTATAAATCCCATTTTGATGCGTGTGCGTCTCTTAATAACTGGAATTATAAGGAAAAGGGTTTATACTTAGCTGTGTCGTTAAGAGGAGCGGCACAAGGGATATTAGGAAACGTGTCTTCAGAAACCGGACAACAGTATGACTTGCTAATCAAAGCGCTTGAGGAGAGGTTTGCGCCACCTAATCAAACAGAGTTATACCGTGCACAACTAAAAGAAAGGCGGCAACGCGCATCAGAAACATTGTCCGAGTTAGGCCAAGCGGTGCGAAGATTAACATATCTTGCCTATCCTTCAGCACCGGCCGAAGTAAGAGAAACCCTTGGTAAAGAAGCTTTCATAGATGGCTTGATTGACTCCGATATGAGACTGCGCATAAAACAAAGTCGGCCTCAGAGTCTGAATGAAGCTATACGCTTGGCAGTAGAGCTCGACGCTTACTACAAGACAGAGAAAAGAAGCCACATTCGTGCATTTGATTCTCATGAACAAGCGCCTGCGGAGACTGCAAATTCTGATGATTTATATGCGTTGATGCAGAAAATGCAAAACAAACTAGAAAACTTGGAGAAACAGGTTCAGAGACATACTAACTTTAACAGAGAACCTTTTCAGAGTAATTATCAAAATCATCAAAGAGGGCGAAGAAGTAACAGTGTGAAATGCTACTACTGTCATGAGGAGGGGCACATTAGAAAGAATTGCCCAAAATTGAAGAACAGAGATAAGGAAAAAGAGAAAAGGGGCAATTCAACAAAGAAAGATAACGGAAGCGCATGTCAGATCCGCAGTAGGCGCAAAAGAAAGAGAAATTATATCAAAGGTCAAGTTGGTGCAAACAATTTATGCGATGAAGCTGGAATATTTGTTCAGGGAAATTTGAATGGGAGCAGTGCAAAATTGTTGATTGATACCGGGGCATCTCTTACTCTTGTTTCAAGGAGATTTTATGACAAATTGCAAAATGAGGAAAGACCCGAGTTAACAGAGAGTGCGCAGCGAATATTAAATGCAAGTGGTTCTGTGGTGTCTCACTATGGCAAAGGCACATTTTCTTTTCAGATTGGGAAATCGAGTCAAGTTTTAGACGCAATTGTTGCAGATATATCTGTTGACGGAATCATTGGGCTTGACTTTCTTAGGAAATGTAATGGAAATATAGATCTGCAGGCGAGTTCGCTTCGATTGAATGATGAAGAATGTGCATTTTCCTGGGAAGGCACATTAGGATGTTACAGGGTTACGGCAGCAGATGACATTTGCATTCCACCAAGAAGTGAGATTGTTATTCCTGCCAGTGTGACAGGAAAGAATAATTACGGAAGAGCGGACTATCTGGTAGAACCAGAACCTAAATTTTTAGAATCAGGGCGTGCACTGGTAGGTCGCACTCTTGTGAAAGGTAATGATAAGGTTCCTCTTCGGCTGATGAACGTCACAGATGATGTGCAGAAGATTTACCGAGGAACTTTGATAGGTAAAATGACCGCAGTTGAGGAAAATCTAAATTTGACAACTTTTGCTGAGCAGTCAAGTGGAGAACTGCACAGTGATTTGAAAGATTTGCTAGATCGAAGTATAAGTAACCTTTTGCCTGAACAAGTGTCAAAGGTTGAGGAGTTTCTGCGCAGAAATCATTATTTATTTGCAGCTTCTAACTACGATTTAGGACAGACAAATGTAGTGCGCCACAAGATCAACACAGAACAGGCCAAACAACCCATTAAGCAAGCTCCTAGGAGAATTCCTATTCATTTGACCCAAGAGGTTGATGCCCAAGTAAAGGAAATGCTCGAGAAAAATGTAATAGAACCCTCATACAGTCCCTGGGCATCGCCAGTAGTTCTAGTACGCAAGAAAGACGGTTCAATGCGCTTTTGTGTAGACTACCGTCGACTGAATGATGTAACCATAAAGGACGCTTATCCTCTGCCAAAAATTGACGAGGCGTTTGATCATTTGTCAGGACACGAGATGTTTTCTACCCTTGATCTAAACAGCGGATACTGGCAAGTTAGCATGGAGGAGAGCGATAAGCCTAAAACTGCATTCGTAACTCGTCAAGGGTTATATCAGTTTAAGGTAATGCCTTTTGGCTTGTGCTGTGCGCCTGCTACGTTTGAGAGACTCATGGAAACCGTGCTTGCAGGACTCCAGTGGGATAAATGTCTCGTATACCTTGATGACATTATTGTTGTGGGCAAATCATTTAAAAATATGATGGAAAACCTACAACACGTTTTTCAAAGATTGCACCAGGCCGGTCTAAAATTAAAGGCAAAGAAATGTAATTTGTTTGCTACAAGGGTATCCTATCTCGGACATATTATATCAAAGGATGGCATTTCGACGGATCCAGAGAAAGTGAGAGCAGTGGCTGAGTGGCCAGTTCCGGCTACTGTAACTGAATTAAGATCTTTCTTAGGTCTTTGTAGTTATTATAGGCGTTTTATACAGAATTTTGCCGCAGTTGCAAAACCACTGCATCGACTCACAGAGAAAGGTATGAAATTTCTTTGGAATAAAGAGACACAAGAAGCGTTCGAGGTTTTGCGCAATAAACTTATAAAAGCGCCAATTCTAGCCCTTCCGGATATTACAAAACCATTTGTATTAGATACGGATGCTAGCAACGAGGCAATAGGTGCCGTTTTGTCTCAAATCATTGATGGTACAGAACGCGTTATAGCATATGCTAGCCGTACCTTGACAAAGTCAGAGAGAAAATATTGTGTGACCAGGAAGGAACTATTAGCCGTCGTTCACTTTGTGAAGCACTACCGCCATTATCTTTATGGTAAAAGGTTTCTCCTACGCACAGATCATGGATCATTGAAATGGCTTTTAAGGTTTAAAAACCCGGAGGGTCAGTTAGCCAGGTGGCTGGAAGTCATTAGTACTTACGATATAGAAATAGAACATAGACCCGGTAAAAAGCATGGAAATGCGGATGCGTTAAGTAGAGTGCCATGCGCTCAGTGTGGTTTTGACCCTTCTTCAGAAAACCATACACTGACAATTGAATCCTCGGTGAGAACTGTGCAGAAATCAGAGGTGAAAAGCGACCAGATTGATAGTTGTCTGCAGGAAGCTCAAGAGCAAAATAGAGACATTAAGCTTGTAAAAGATTGGGTCGGAAAAGGTGAGCGCCCAAAATACGGTGATATCTCTAGGTATGGCTATGTAGTAAAGTCTCTGTGGAATCAATTATCTAGACTCGTTATGAAAGATGGTCTGTTAATGCGCAAGTGGTCTGTGCTCCCCTCAAATAAAGAAACTCATCAAGCCATTATACCTGACCAATAGCGCAGACGCGTCTTGGAAATGTGTCACGACAATCAGACCTCAGGGCACTTGGGAGTGACAAAAACGTTGGCTAAGATACGCCAAAGGTATTACTGGCCAGGACTTCAGAAGGACGTATATCAGTATGTTACAGGTTGTGACAAATGCACTAGGCGTAAAAATCCAAGTCCTAAACAAAGAGCACCAATGCAGATTACTGGATCAGGTGTGCCAATGGAAAGAATTGCGACCGATATATTATGTGAGCTTCCTGAGACTGATAGAGGCAATCGCCACATTTTGGTTGTGTCTGACTACTTCACAAAGTGGACAGAGGCATTTGCTCTGCCAAATATGGAAGCTGAGACAATTGGTCGCACTATTGTTGAGGAAGTTTTAGTAAGGTTTGGTATCCCCTTCATCATTCATTCGGACCAAGGAAGGCAATATGAGAGCAAACTCTTCCTAGAGATGTGTCGGCTGTTAGGGATCCAGAAAACCCGTACAACACCCTACCACCCAAAATCCGACGGGATGGTGGAGCGTTTTAACCGCACGTTGCTCTCCATGCTAAGCACTTATGTACAAGAAAACCAACGTGATTGGGATCTGCACCTTCCTTACATACTTATGGCCTATCGTTCTACTGAGCACGAGACCACTAGTTTTTCACCAAATATGCTCATGCTGGGACGCGAAGCGACCACTCCATTAGATGTAATGTATGAAATGCCTCCCGATATAAAAGATATACCAGCTAGTCAGTGGGTTTGGGTTTTACGAGAACGATTAGAGTCGGCGCATAAGCTGGTCCGCGAAAACATACAAGGTAAAATATTGCGCCAGAAAAGATACCATGACACAAAACTGTCATGGTCCTCCTTTAAACCCGGAGAAATGGTATATGTGTTCTTTCCCACAAGAAAGAGTGGATGTTCTCCTAAATTGACATCGTTTTGGAGAGGGCCTTTCTTAATTGAAGAAAAATTGTCTGACGTCCTATATAAGGTTGCATGCGGAACAAAAGGGAAAAGCACTGTAATTCATTGCGATCGCATGCGGAAGTGTAAAGCGCAGACACTACAACGGGAAAATGATGTTGATATATTAGAGAGTGAAAACAGTGAGGAATATGAAATTCCAGAAATGTTGGAAGTTCATAAAAAGGAAGATCACACTGAAATCAGTGTAAACAAGAGCGATAGCGTTTTAGATAGACCAAAGCGCACTAGAAATGTACCTACATGGCATGATGATTATATTGTAGAGTATATGTGTTAGGCTGTTTGATTTTGATAGTATTGTTTTTAACCAGAGACTTATCGTTTTTATTTGAGTTTTCAGAAATCATTTGAGATGATTATTGATTGTTGTATTTTGTAGATCATGGCAAACACCAAAACCACAAAAAGAAAAGAAGGACATCTCTGCCCCATGTGTTCATTGCGGATTCAAGAAGAATCAGAGTGGGAGAAGCACGTGGTTGAGTGTGGTAGAAAACGGAGACAAAAATATGCAACCAACAAGAAGAGCGACATGGACAGGCACTGCCGGACGCGCCATGGCGGATACGCTAAAGCTGACAGTGAGAGTGAAGAAGACTGGGAACAGTTGGATCCCGGGACTCTTTCGGATGTTGTGGGTGAGACAGCTTCTGCAACTTCTCCAGAAATGACACAGAGGAAACCAACGAGACCTGATCCCGTCCACACTCCAAAATCTAAGCTGTTGAACAAGCGCTCTATGATGCCAGTTGCACCAACTCCTTTCAAGCATCCCATGACAACTGTGAAGGAGAATGTTCCATCGGCGACGGTTCCTACTAGTATGCAGGATCGCTGCGTGCAGGCATCCTTCCCTTCCAATGGAGTAGACAAAAGTACTCAGACTCTTCCTTGTGAACACGTAGAGCAAGCCTCTCAAACCGATGGGTCAAAGAGAAGGCGTCTTGATCGAATCCAGGAGTTTTACCAAAGAGATGGAAAGTCAGTTGTGGAAATACATGAAGATGAACTTTGGTTTTAGTGATTGAATTGATCAGATTTTGCAAGTAGCAAGTGTCACATTCTGGAAAAATCGTTCAATACGGTTGACATCTGTTTATGCGTTGACAAAACATGTTCACGCATAGTCAGGAAGACTTTGTAATTTGTGTAAATATAAAGATTGTATATTTCCCATTTTGTTTTCTTGATTGTTTATCGTATCGAAAATGCGAGACGCATTTCTTGGAGGCGTGGGTAGTGAAGCGGAAGTAGTAAATGAAAATCAATAATCCCTTTCTGTTCTCTAGAGTATGTTTTGTGACTTCCTGTTCTGAACTCCGTACTGTTCTCTGAGTCTTTTGTCACGTGACAGAAGGGTATATAAAGCGGAGATAGAACGTTGAGAGTCAGTCTTGGAGTTGAAGTCGACTGGTTAACATCGAGGGAAATAAGGTAATAGTAAAAGCTAGGTCTTACGTGCCTGAATAAGGCTTTCGAGACCTGAAAATAAAGCTTTGTGTCTATAAGACTTGGCATTACCTATAGTTTATTCGGGGTTGCGCGCTTTTATAGTGCGGTAATACATAAGAGCGCAATAGAAAGGCGCGCGCGCTCCAGAGAGAAGAAAGGGATTGTGTACATATTGTTGATTTAAATTTGTGATTGAGAAAATTGATTATATTTATCATAGCTCAAGTAGAGCAGCCGAATTAAAACGAACTCAAAAACGTTACAATAGGATACCCCAAAACATATTCCTAGAGAAGATTTGTCATTGTTGAAAATGTAGGAGGAGTTCAAGGAAGAAGGTTCTTTGTGAAAAAATGTCGTTTTTACCAATTATTTGACCCCAGGACTACCAGAGATTTTTTGAAACCTTTTCACAAAACAACATGACACCCCCAATGAATCTCCAAGAGTTTAGTTTGCTGGTTTAAAAGATGTAAGAGCAGTTTGCATTGAGAACGTAACAGACGGAAGGAAGGACGGACGGAACAGGGTAACAACAATATACCCGAACTTTCTTTAGAAAGTGCGGGTATAATAAACAACCAAAAATTATCTGGCCAACTGGGTTTTGAGAAAGAGATAGATTAAGACAGGTTTCTATATATTTGTAGGCAAAATGGACCCCTCACTGTGGCGCTACCTAACCATAGGTATTATGTTTCGATCCAACTTGGAATAAAAACACCAACTTATAATGTTATTATACCAGATATTGCTTTTATAGAAAAATGGTTTTTAAAAAGGTTTTTAATTTTTTTATATATATATTCCTCTGTTCAATTGTATCCCCATTGTGACCCACCCCTACCCTAAAAGATTATAATTTGAACAAATTTAAATTTAAACTACCTGATGTTTCTATTACACACGTTTCAGCTTTTATAGCCGTATATTTTTTTAAAGAACATTTTAAAATACTTTTTACTATATAGTCCTTTCTAAAAATTCAACTCCTTGTCGTTGTCGCATCCAACCCCCAAAGATTATGATTTGAACAAACTTTAATCTACGTTACTTGATGATACTTACATACAAGTTTTACCTTCTCTGGTAAAAGATTTTGAAAATATTTTTTGAAATTCTAGAATTTTCCAAAAATCTTTGACTGTTTATTTAAACAAGCTCAGGCAAGCTAAAAACTAAATGAATTAAAAACTATATATTTACATACCGTGTATATTTCCTTCAATGATAACAGTGGAAATCTGAGATGTTTAATTTTCATTAACATGCCAAACCTGAATACGACATACATGTATGCGCAAAAATAAGCGTCATCACGCATTTTGAATAGATTTATTATTGTAAGATTTAATGAAACGTTCAAACATTCACAGATAATTTGATAAGTAAAAAATCGTCAAAATAACATCCTTTGAATATAAAAGTTTTCGTGACAAAGTTTCTGGCACAATATTTTTAGCCGCAGAATTAAATAACATGTTTATGACTGTTCCATCTTTGTTTCTTATCCCTGACAAAAAAGTGTATAATGGCTTTAAAGCGATGATACGCACAAATTTCATCTATTCTACTATATCAAAATAATAGACTCGAATTTATGGGCTTTAATACCGATAAATCAGAAGAGTACTTTTTTTTGTTTTATATATTTTAAACATCTTTGGTACTTGAAGATAGCCGATTTCTTTTTTTTTTTCTCAATCAAGCTTCGCTAATTAATATTTAACGAAAAATCCTCAAAAAATTCCAGAGATCATCTGGTTTTGGGATTTTACCATCTTGCACATGCGGATTACATTCACGCTAAATCATGGAAGGCTCTTTAGTTTATGTTTCCACATATCTTATTTGGATAAACTCAGAAACGATAACGCAAATAGGGTTATGTTTTCATTGGAAATTTGTTTATATAATTATTCTGTTCATCATAGAAAACATACTAAATTCGAAGCGAGTAAAAAACTTTGGTGAATAAGTGTTGAATTCCTCAATAATATCAATTAATTCTTTTCTGAAAGCCATTGAAAGGTATCACAAGTCTCAGAATGGTTTGTTATGAATAATTTGACTGGTTTTTTTTTACGGAACTTTTAATTTTCTCCAAGATCGTTTAGGAACGATTCTGCAATTTTCTGCTACATTACGGGTATATGGGAAGCATTTTAACTGTGGTAAAGGCCTGTCCGGTATGTCGATGTATCTATTTCGTGAATATCCGATATCGTATGCAATGTCAACCCGTGCACGCATGGGTCAAAGTCTAGTCTAGATAAAATGAATATAAATAGTCCTATTGCACTCTCCGACGTCACGTTGTGTCAAAGGTCAATCGGGGATAAATTTTACATCCGGGTTCTCCCGCTCTAGTAAACAGTGGAAAATACGTTAGGCTTATCAAGAAGTATAATAAGAAATACTCAATAAATCGATGTCAACGGTATACTTATGTTTGAATATATCGTATTGGTAAGTTTTAAGTATGCAGATTACGATCATAACAAAATCTACTTGAGTTTCATTCAAGAATATTCTTAATTTAAATCTTTATCATGCTGCTGATAAAATACCGTATCCATCTGATTACATAATCCGAGATCAACAACGTATTTTTTAACAGCTCACACGAAACGCTTTTATACTGGATT
The DNA here is from genome assembly GCF_025612915.1 of Magallana angulata. Lineage (NCBI taxonomy): Eukaryota > Metazoa > Mollusca > Bivalvia > Ostreida > Ostreidae > Magallana > Magallana angulata. The sequence goes on from NW_026441716.1 coordinate 119,809, forward strand.
AAGTTGTCAATGTATCTTTTAAAATATATAATAATATATAAAAAAAATTATCGCAATTAAAATTATGATTATAATCAGAAATGCCAGCCTTTCTTTTCTGTGAAAAGGAGGGGGCGTAATTAACAAAAAATATCAAAGATTACCCCAGTTCTTTTAAATACAGTATATAAATCAAGGTAAGAATTTAGACCGTTATTACTGATTCTCATTTGTTTGTAGAGTATTAGAGCTTATGGTGGTAAGAAACCCATTATAACAGTTTTCAGTTTTCTATTCTTTTTTTGTGTGGAAGTTTTCTTTGAACAGTTTGTTGTTTGTGAAAATTTGTTGACAAATATGCCGGGAAGACATTGTTGTGTCAATGGTTGCTACAATGGTGACAAATATTAAAAGAATGGGGATCACAATTATGTGTAATACTTTCTGTAATTTTGGTACTGGGAGATGTACATGTGATCCTCCCTTCAAATTATTAACATTTCCCAAAGAATCCCGAGACAAATATGCCCGAAATATCTGGATTAGAAACATAAACCACCAAAATCAAAGTGGAGAACTTTGGCTTCCAAATAACGATTCCAGAATATGTTCTTATCATTTTGTGGATCTTGGACTTACCCCAAAGAATCCTTACCCAACACTACATATGGGACACATTGACAGAGTTGTTGTTGGGAGGCAGCCACCAAAGGACAGATGTTTAGAAATTCCTACTAAGAAAAGGAAATCGACATCTAATGACTGTTACAGTGATTCTGATGTGACAAACAATGTTAAAAGTCATTTGAATGACCATGATTATTTGGAATATTGTGATACATGTTTGTGCAAGGAAGAAGAGATAAAGAAGTTTAAAGATCAAATAAGATGTCTCACTTTAGAGTTAAATGATCTTAAAAAGAAAAATTCAGTCAATGTTCAAAATCAGCTCAAATCGCGTGACATGATGAGTTTGTTGGTCAATGATAGGAAAGTAAAATTCTATACATGAATCCCTACCAACTCTGCTTTTAATGCAGTCTACAATGCAATGCAATACAACCATCTCTTAAAAATGTTAGATATTTGAAGGGCCCATCCTATAATTGCACTACTCCTAAGCATAAAAAAATTTCCAGAAAAATAGTGCTTGTAGAAAATTAAATCAAAAGGAGGAAATGCTTTTTACATTCATGAAATCAGACTTGGTCTTTTAGATGAGGATCTTGCTGACAGATTTAAGATATCTCTATCATATGTGTCAAGAATTTTCACGACATGGGTGAAATTGTTGAAAAGGTATCTGAGCTGTTTAGTTTTCAATGCTCAAAAAGATGTAGTCAGACAAAACTTACCCCTTCTTTCAGAACTACCAAATACTCACAAGTAAAGCTCATTATTGATTGTTCGAAGGTATTTATAGAAAACCCCAAACATTTAGTGTACCAAAACCAGTGTTGGAGCGATTACAAACATCATCACACTGCAAAATTTTTATTAAGCATAAACCCATCAGGTATGATAAACTTTGTTTCAGAATGCTGGGGTGGAAGGACCAGTGATAAGCATATCACACTTCACTCTGGGTTAATGGATCTTATAGAGCCTTTTGATTGTATTATGGCCGACAAAGGTTTTAGTAATCTATTGCAAGATTTCATCCTTCTTCATGCTACTCTATTGACTCCCCCAGGCAAACATGGCGTCAGTCAAATGCCAGCTAATGATGTTAGGAGAGCAAAAGAAATAGCTAATAGAAGGATTTTTGTAGAGCAGGCTATGAAGTACTTTCGCATATTGAAGTTTGAAATTCCCCTTACATTGTGCCAAGACCTTGATGATATTGTAAGAATAGTTAGTAGGGTGTGTGACATGTATCCACCTCTTCCAAAGAACTGAGAAAACTTGCAATAGCTTTTGCCCGAGTAGTCTATCCCTATATTGTCTGGTACTAATAAATCTTCAGTATATTTCCTTTTGGCATTTTGTTATAACATGTTATGAAATGCATTTAATATTCGAAGAGAATGTAAATTAAATTATATGAAATAAAATGAAAAGAAAATGTAAACAATTTATTATTTTCCAAGTCATGCAATGAAAAATAGTACATACAATGAACATACTATGAACATCAATGGTAACAATTAGAATATATATGATATACTGTACATAAAATGTACATGTACATATACAAGTACGGGGTATACCATTTTACAACAATTTCTATTTGCTTCAGATCATTTATTGAGAGAAGCTTAAGAAGAAGAAGATTGAATGCATTTTTTACGATGCCATGATGTCAAACTTCTGACATATTTGTCAGTTATTCCAACACAATGAAAATGATACCAAAGTTTGCACACATCACAATATATGCTACGCTCTATAAGCTTGGTCACTTCATTCATAACAACCATATTACATTCAGGACAAAAATATGTCTCCCCTTCAACATGTACCTTGTTGTCAATTTCCATTGGCTCCGGTGTATGAACATTTAAACTTTCTTGGGTCAAAAGATGTTGCAAAGACCTAGAATGAATCTCTGGTAAAACAAATGAATGATAGAAAAATTCAAGGTTGGATGACATTTCTGAATAAAAATGCTGGTCAAATACAATATTTTCATAAAATGGTCCATTGCATGTATATATGTACAGTATACACCATTTTTGCTTTGTAAGTTCAATCTGGCCCTGAATTTGACCATAATATGCCCCGTGTTTCAATGTAAGTGATTCAGTGTTTTGTAAACAACTTGGCAAATTACACTTGCAAAAAGAAAAACATGTAGAACATTTTGGAATGAGAGGACATTTAAATTCTACTAAACCCTCACCACAGCAAGAACATGATACCAATAAATCAGAGGAAGCTGCTAAATAGGGGTGATCAACATCTAAAAATATACCACATTCATCAAATGATACATCTTTGTGTTTTTTTCTGTACATTTTCATAAACTCAATTTTAGCAATAAGTTCCATTTCTCGTCCATACTATAAAGACATCTTATTCGGATTAACATTTTTAAATCCCATTTTACTAGAAAGCAAAGGCTTTATGTCACAGTGTGTAGCGTTTCTGTTATAACTTTCCACTTTGTATGGACAGCATAGAAATTTGATGCCGAAATTCGTCCTTTCCCCATTTCTGTCCAATGGTGGTTGGATGAATGGCCCATGGTGAGGTTGTTAATGGCTTGAACCTCAGTCTCTGTGACATGTTCTACATTGTTTTTTTACCATATTGTCAATATAATAGTTTGAAACATCAAAAACCATAACATCAGCTGTTTCTTTCTGATTCACAGGTACAGGTAACTGTGTTGTATCCTGGTCATCAGTAGTGTGCATTCTTATCATAAAAAGAAAAATATTAACCAACAGAAGACCCAAGAACCAAATATTAAATTAGTGATAAATAACAGAAGTTTATTCTAGTACAAATATCTTTTTTTATTTCTTTAGACTTTTTTATCTAATCTAAAATCATTCAAGTTCCAGTTGCCCTCTATTTGTTAGATTAAGAATCAAGAAATATAAAATAATTATACATGTAATAAAATTCCTAATTTAATATACCTTTGAATACACAAGCATTTGGAATAGCATCCTTCAGAAAGGCTAAACTAAAAATTCAGAGTTTTCTGGGCCTCAGTGTCATTGTTTGCTTCAGGCATTACATCATAGTCAGCCTTACTCTTTCCAACAAGTGGTCTGGTCACTAAATATAAATATGTAAAACATGACAGTCATACAATAACTTTACTTGAAAAATTCATGAACCATATGTAGCATAATAGAATACACACACACACACACACACACACACACACACACACACACACACACACACACACACACACACACACACACACACACACACACACACACACACGCAAACACACACACACACACACACACACACACACACACACACACACACACACACACACACACACACACACACACACACACACACACACACACACACATATATATACATAGACACCAGATTCACCATGTCTTGACTTTTTGAAATTCATGCTCTTTATTTGGGCAGGCTGGAGTTTCTTTTCAGATGGTTTTACTTATATGCATGTGCCTGAGTTGCAAGATGTAAGGCCTAAATTGTTTGCAGATTCAATGCAGAAAAGTAGACCTGCCACATGGTTGCAAGCTGTCCCAACCTGAATTATGTTGAAATTATCAGAGTAAAATTCAGTATATTAAGTCTTTCAACTATTACATTTAATCAGCTATAAACTCTTTTTGTTAATAAAGTTTGAAATATGTTTTTACAAAAAGTTTCAAACGAATGCTACAGCTATATTTTGAGACATATCAGTTTTTTTCATATGTTCTGGTGTCTCATAATATCGATATATGATATACATTGTACATATATCTCGGATATGATGGAACCCACATAAGAAGAGAGTAAATTATACGTCAGGTGTAAATACAAGTAATTTCAAGTTGAAATAATTACTGTAGTATAAAGATCTCTTTAAAGAATTTGACTACAAAAGGTTTAAATTATATAATTATTACTAACCCTGAGGTGCAGGAGCAGTAGGCACTTAAAACATGTCCTATGGCTTTCTGTAAACAGACCCAGGCACTGTGAGTTACTCCATTTAAACTCTGTGATGGAGTACATCTGGCACGCAGGAAACAGTAGGGAGATGAAGTAGTTACTGGATGATAAAACACCTCCTTCAGCCCCTCTGATGTATAGTACTGATATGCTTTACCGATCCTATATTGGTTCAAATGCAGCTGAGCCTTCTCCTCGCATTCGTATTTCATTAGAAAAGTGGTCACACCGGTAATAAACACTGGTAGCCAATGGGACATTCCTTCTGTTTCGTCCTCCCATTTGTCGAATATTAAGAATGGGTCCGGCAAAATAACATCACCAACTTTAAGTAAATTCTTGTAGCATTCTAACTTAGACTTTTCAATTTCTACAGCTGTAGGTAGTATTGACATGTAATGTGTGTTTGCTGCAAACGCGAGTGCAACAAGTTCTTGTTTATACCCTGCCAATTGACAAACCTCTTTGGCTAAAAAAAGAACGCAACGCCTCGATTTTCCAATGAGAAAAGTCTTCCAAAGAACACCTTTGATCACCTGGATCCATTGTGTATAGAAATATATGTACAAAATATCCAAATCACAAAATATCAATCGAAAAGAACCGGGTGTTTAACTTCTTGAATAGAACAAGCATCCATTTTGTTTGTTACGTATACAACTTTATCCCCGATTGACCTTTGACATGCATATATAATTAGCTGCTACAAGATGGCGATCCCGAGCGTGCAATAGAACTATATAATCATTGAATGCAGATTGTGATCAGCTTCAGTCGATCACAGTTGTGTCCATATAAGGAATCCAGCAAATTTTACTATTTGCGCAAGCATTGTACCTTGCACTACTTTATTAGTCCCCTACCAGTTTCACCGGAAGGAACTATAGCTTTCCTCTGCGGCCGTTAGTCCGTCTGTCCGTCTATCCGTTCGTCCGTCTGGCTGTCCCACTTCAGTTTACCACACTTTTTTTCTTCATGCGTTGGAGAAATAATATGAAATTTGTTGAACAGCTTCAAAATGTCAAGCTACAGATCAAATTTACACTTTTGTAGCATCTGGTAGACATATTTTCGAGAAAATAAATTTTCAAGCATTGTGTTGAAAATTTAATCGACAGGTTTTTTTTATTATTACAATCGAATTCGTTATCGGGTTGGTCTGTTGATTCGGGGTACAGAAGACGGTAAGAAATGATATTCTGAATAACAGTGCATAGTTTCACAAATTTCTACGAGCAAATACTTAATGGACTTGGCGAAATTACAGGAGATAGAATAAAGGGTGTTATTTTACCCATTTTTATTTAATTTCTATGTCAACTAGGCCTAAAAAAAGTTGTGTGTTTAGAGTAACCCGACCTAACCTACAACAATGCCCCGATCCTACCATTTTTAGATGTCTTTATCCGATTGTGAATTTTACAATATTTTTATTAAAATCCGTTTTTAAATATGACACAAACAAACATTCCTAGGATTCATGCAGAAAAAATATGATAAAAAAAAATTCCCTACCTACCTAACCTAATTTTTTCATCAGTGTTACCCTAAACACACACATTTTTTATAGTCCCAATGTAGTTTGAATTTCCTCTTTTCTTGTATCTCTGATTAAAGCATAACATCTCGTTTATAATAGTTTTGAAATAGATATATGCTGCGAAGCTTTCATAGAATAATACAAACCGGTAGGGGACCTGTATTGTTTATGCAATACTCTCAGAATGCTTGTTTACTATGGAGTGACAACTTCATGTAAATATTTAATGTGGATTACTTAAAACATTATTCAAATGCGTTGTCGATTAAAACATTTATACACTAACAAAATGACTTTACATGCCATTGCGTAAGAATATATTTTGGAAGTACATTAATCCTACTAGGTGTAAAGTTTTTCACTTTGCTATTTCGGAAATCAACAAACGGTGCGTTATATCCTATCTATCACGTTTATTGTATTGTTATTTCGCAATACATTAACAAAACGCTGACCAATGATATCACAAGCCGATCAATACTTTAAAAAGATTACTTGTTTTTTGGATATCGTCGGTCCTTTAACACTCTAGGCCATCTGGACAAATTATCATACCACACCAACGCGCTGTGTTCAATTTGTCTGCATGCCCTGGTGTGTTATAGGACCGACAATATCCGAAAACAAGCAATCAATGCTTAAGTAAATATTTACGCACTATTGAGTATTCATCTGTCTTTGCGACAAATTAATCTAAAAATTGATGTCTCATGGTGTTTCTAAATAAAATTAAACAGAAAAACTATCAAAAAGAACAAATAATCCCTCCAGTTGATTTAACAAATATAATTCGACAAACTTAAAAATAATTGATGAAAAACTCTGTTGTCATAAGCAATTTTTGACATTGTATTATTGATGAACATAAAAGTATCAAAAGCAAAAGGTTGGAAACGAGACATAGTACTGATCAATATTATTGAAAGATCAGTGATTAAGGCTTACGTCTACCGATTTGGGTTTTAAAATCAATACTTTGAACGTTTTTATTAACAGAACATTAATCACAAACATGTGACATGAACTTAAATCTCAAACCAGGCTCCATTTTGACCTAAAGCTTAAAAGGTTCGTTTGAAAATCAAAATACGAAATTTGAAAATCAATTTTTTAAACCAAATCAAATCATGCATATGAAAACTTATGTACTACCGGCACCAAATTGTTCAAAGTAAAGATTATACATACATGCTCTTACCTACTATTAAATGTTATATCATCTCTGATTGATTAATTATAAAATTAACTTATATGACTTATCTCACACAGAATAAATAATTCTGAATGAAAAATACGTGTATTGCAAATTTGAGTGGTTTTTATTATCTGCTGTGTATTCTCCAAATACATCGTTTAATCCCGTTTTTTAATTTTCCCCAATTGCGTAAAAAAGCAAACTTCCCAAGTTTTCATAAGAAAGATAACAAATTCACAAAGTTGATTATGTACTACTTAACATTAACATTGTAATCATGAAAAACAGAAATTTGAGATTATCTCTTAAAGAATTTAGAAAAGTAATGCATATGCTAATGCTAAAGATAAAGCAATGCCAGTACAACCATTCCTAAAAAAAGGATAGCAGTTTTAACGGAACATGCTTCTACCTACAACTCATAACATATGTGCATCTTCCTTTACAAACCATAATACCGTTCTTATGAGTTAAAGTAGACATTCATTTTATCTTAATGCTCGTGACAGATCTTGAAGTATTTTCTTTATACATTTCAAGATTACTAAGGCGTTTAATCTCAAAGTTAGCGGAACTTTGACAAACATTGGATACATAGAAATGTAAGACAATCTATATTCTACATCAAAGATTAACAGAATAATCTTTATTTAAGACACTAACACATGCATAGTTGGACCTTAGTTTAATCAATCAATTGTGTTTAATGCTATTGTGATTTTTATTACATTCATTTCTTGTTTTGATACATGGTAATCAAGTTAATAAACGAACACTGAAGATGAATTCGTGATTTCGCTCTTGTAAGCCTTCTGTCTTACGGATCCAATTGAGGGTCAGCTCAAACTTAGTGATGACAAGTCCAGTATTTCTTTCTCAAGCGGTTTTATTTAGCGTGATCGTATAGTTATAATTACATCAGCTAATAGCAGCCCAAATCAGGAGTCTCAAAATCTCTATAAGCGGAATCTATCTCTCTCCTCAACATCATTTTACATAGGTATATATAACATTTTACATATGATGGACAGTTTTGACTAGTTCGGCCCATTTACGACGATCATGAGTGAACATTCAGTGTTCAAAATTAAGATTAATAGTTTATTCCTAAATAAAGTAACAAAACCGTCAAAACTGCCAATCAAAGAGTCTGGATGCAGGATGTGAGTCTCCGAGTCCTGGGTCTCGGAGTCCCCCACCTAGTATGAGGCATCACTTACTCATAATACGTTCATTCATACACGGCATAAAAAGTTACAAAGGTTAATATATAGAATACACAATACATTAGTCAATATAGAGTACTAGAGCTATTGTTGCAGACACAGAATCGCCAAATATGACACTTGTTTTTAAACTCTCAATTCGGATATTATTATGCCCGTATTATTCGCCTGGTTTTATAACATCATTTAGGAATACTACGCAGTGCTACAAGATTCACAGAGTTCATTCTATTAATTATCCTTAGCACCATTCAGTGCGCAGCAACTAGGTATACATAAATATCATAGTGACCATTATGTAATACTAGCAATTCAAGGTCATAGCATGGCTATCTGTTTACATACGTCCCCCAAGCAAAAGAAATATCCCGAAGGGAGATTTCTCATGCCTGGCGCCCGGAATAGGAAAGCGTCCTTGATCTACCCTTGATCTGACGAGCTTCCTAGTGACATACCAGTCAGAACATCTATGTTAAGAGATAGTATCAAGTGACATGTTTCCACCTCCGGCTTGGAACATCATACATCTACAAAAACAAATCTATAACCAGGATGTATACATGTACATAAAATCATATCGCTTGATTATATCGCATTACAATCATGAAAACAATAATGAATAAAGTATGACAATAATGACCAAGATGAAATAACCATAGTTGAATATAATCGTAATTCATCATCAAAGTAATACTAAGTATAGTTAAGCTTAATGTCACACATATATACAAAGTCAGTGCATACTTGTAAGTTCACAAAAAATTCTCTTCCTTTCTAGGGGCGAGGTTAGCGTCATAGGTTCGGAGTCCATCGGTTTCTTCCTGAAGTTCTCCAGAGTGAATCACCAAATACGAGATTTATATTAGCACAAGATAACGCACATTTCTACTCTAACACATTTTACACAATTCACATTTTTAATTTTCACTAAATTTCACAATTCCTTTATAAGGAATACACAACTTCTTCATGGCTGCAGCTTAATTATTCATCCATCATCGGGCACCCGTGGATAGAGGGTCGGCGCGGATGGCGAGGCGACTTCTCGCGGAGCGTCTCCTGCGTTCCTCTGTTGCGTAGACATCGCGGCCTTCTCTTCCAGGTATTTACGTGCCAGCTCTGGGTCCGGTCTATAGTATTTGGTCCATGGAGATTCTTCATTTTTCCCCTCTCCAAGTAATTGTTGTGTCAGTTTAGTCGAAATTGTCCCCGTGTTACTGGTCAATTTGCGAGTTGCGATTCTTCCGCTTCGTCGGGGTTTCTCTTCGATCCTAGTGTCTTTCGGGATTGGTTCAAGTTCAATAATGTCATTAAAGGCCAATTTCTCTGGATTCACACAACAAAATACAGTGTCTTTGGAAGAACCTTTCTTATCTCCGTCACTACCCTTTTTTCGACAACCTGTCCAGCAACCACCACAGCATATACCATTCCACTTTTTAATAGTTTTGCGTTTCCTAATACAAAGTCCTATCGTTATTGTTACTGCCAAAGTTAAACACACATAAAACCAGGGGCTTCTCACCCAAGATGAGAATTTTCATGGGATACAAATTAGTTACTGGCAATTCCGCCATAAGTGAATTCATAGGGAAAACTTTAATATCTTTGGTCTTAAGATTAAACCATAAAAACCTGAGCAACCTTGTCCCATACTCAAGATGTCGATCGCAAAATCTGATTGTTTTTTACCAATATTCTTAAATCACTTACACAAATTAGTCGTATAGTTTCCTTACTTACTCGCTGCTTTATGTATTTCGAGTATATGTTAAGTCTCTTTAACCTTTATATACCTTCAAATAACCGAGGTGCTGAGTCAACGTTTGCTAGTCGGCGTATCTCAATACATGTTTTTATGTCACAGGGGGTCATCCTGTCATATTTTTTTAAAAGCGGGCAATATATACAAAGCTAAGCTTATTCAAGATTATTTACATCTACATGATACAATAATATAACTTATTTAATTTATTATTTTGGCTAATTCCTTCATAATAGCCAAACAATCTACAGCAAACTTGTGTTTGCTATTTTCCCATACGGGGCTTAGGGATTAGTTTTCGCGGTTTAGGGATTGGTTTGAAGCCTATACCTACTTTAGGGGCTATTTCGTCTATTTCCATATTTTCATCTAAGGGTACATTTGGGAAATCTAAGGGTATTTCATAGTCTTGACCACTATTTTCATCACATTGTTCTGACTCAAGGGTCTCATCCGATTCTGAATCTACGGTCTGATCGTTCTCGTGTTTATACTGCTGATCATCCATGATCTTCTTAGGTCGTATACGTCTTTGAAGTTCTGCGAGGGGTATATCCTCTTCGTCTGAAGACCCTTCTCTTTCCCATTGTTTGGACTGTATAGCTCTTTCTAATGGTTATGGTTGCATGTCTTCATTTTCTGACGACGATTCATCTTCTGGTGGTACCACATAGTTAGTCTTCCTTAGAGTTCTTCCACCATCTTCAGTAGTTTGTGAAAGGGGCCAGTGCGAAATATCTGCCAGTCTTAATTGCCGTGCATGGCATTTGGTGGTTAATCCAGTCAATTGGTCTCTCACCACGAAACTAACTGGTCCTTTCTGCTCTATGATTCGATAATATGGTAGCCACTTTTTATCTAACTTATTTTGTCTCCTGTTGTTCTTAAGGTAGACAGGGTCCCCAAAATCATTTCATTATGAAATATCAACTCCAAGAAAGAACCAATTTTTTCTATTTTAGCATTAACAAACGGTAATACTTAAACACTTGAGAGACCCCATAAATGTTTCAAAATTGTTACCTCAACCCTCATTTATCCTTTATTACAATAATACCAAGAATTAAACAGCATTAGTTAAATGAAAAATCATTTAATTAAGAAATAACATCCCTAGGAAAGAACCCATATTCTTCAGTTTAACGTTCAAACATGGATATAGTTAAACGCTTAGTAGACCCCCAAAAACGTTTTGGATTAAGACTTACACCCTCATTTCTTCTTGACTACATAAATACAAAGAAATAATCAGCATTAGTTTAAGGAAAAATTCTTTCATTAAGAAATTATACCCCCCTAAAACAATCCATAATTTTCAATTTCTTGTTGAAAATTGGTATAGTTATTCACATAAGAAACTCCCTAAATCTTTTGGGATCAATATTTGTTCCCTAATTTATCCTATATCCCATCAATACAAAGTAATAAACACCTTTACCTTTAGGAAAAATCCCTTTATTTTGAAATCAAACCCCCATCAGAAAACCCATAATTTTCATTTTGTCATTGAAAAATCAGTATCGTTAACCACTAAGTAAACCCCCTTAATCTTAATAGATCAGTATTTATATCCTAATTTATCCTAAGTTACATTGATACAAAGAAGTAATGACCATTAGTTTATAGGATAATCGTATTATTTTGAACATACACCCCCTGTAGGAAAGCCATTGATATGAATTTATCATTTAAAAATCTATATTCTTAATCACTTTGTTTTGGTATTTTTATCTTTTAATCCTGTAGAAACAGGATGAAATTTAATGCATTTAGCTATAAGTTCATGTACACTACTGAGATGGTCTTCTCCATATGCTGAAGGATTATCAGCTAAATAACCTTTAAACCGTTTATTTTTTGTTTTTAGGTAGTACAGTTCCATGACTATGCACGAGGGTTCGATTCCCTCCCTAGGCATTATGGAACAGAAAGCTGGTGCAAAGCGGGCAGATAGCCTAGTGGCCCCGCATAGTCAGAGCTATAATTATAATCATGATAGAATAAATTGATTCAAAAACATTTAAAGTGCTTCTTAGAGAAAATGTCACAAATAGAAGAAGTGTTGTGCTTGATAAAAGTTAACCAGTAGATTGTACATGTATTCTTTTTTTCTGTTGATAGTAGGAATTAAACCCACTCCTTTTCCTGGTTGATAACATAAAATGTGCTCAAATACATCATATCAGCTTTATTGATGATTGCAATATCTAATTCAGAGAGAGAGAGAGAAAGAGAGAGAGAGAGAGAGAGAGATCTTTGTTTGTAAGTGGTACCGTTCAATGACTATGTACGAGGGTTTGATTCCCTCCCTAGGCATAATGGAACAAGCTGGTGCAAAGCGGGCAGATAGCCTAGTGGCCCCGCATAGTCAGAGCTGCATGCATAACGATAGAATATTTATTGCTTCTAAAACATTCAAAGTGCTACTTAGAGAAAATGACACAGATAGCTATAAGAACAAGTGTTTTGTTTGATAAAAGTGAACCATTAGATTGTACATGTATCACCTTTTTTCTGTTGATAGTGGGAATTAAACCCACTCCTTTTCGGGGGGGGGGGGGGGTAACAGGAAATGTGCTCGAATACACCATATCAGCTTTATTGGTGATCATGTAATCTAATTAAGAGAGAGATAGAGAGAGAGAGAGATCTTTGTAAGTAGTTCAGTTCGATGACTATGTACGAGGGTTCGATTCCCTCCCTAGGCATAATGGAACAAGCTGGTGCAAAGCGGGCAGATAGCCTAGTGGCCCCGCATAGTCAGAACTGTATACATAATGATAGGACAAATTGCTTCTAAAACATTCAAAGTGCTTCTGAGAGAAAATGTCACAAATAGCTATAAGAACAAGTGTTGTGCTTGACAAAAGAAAACTTTAAGATTGTGCATGTATCACCATTTTTTGTTGACAGTGGGAATTGAACCCACTCCTTTTCCTGGTTGATAACAGGAAATGTGCTCGAATACACCATATCAGCTGTATTGGTGATTATGTAATCTAATTTTTAGAGAGACAGAGATAAATCTTGTTTGTTTGTAGGTAGTATGCAGTTCTATGACTATGTACGAGGGTTCAATTCCCTCCCTAGGCATAATTGAACAGAAAGCTGGTGCAAAGTGGGCAGATAGCCTAGTGGCCCCAATAGTCAGAGCTGCATAGATAATACATAACAATCAGGTTTGAACATCTCCAAAAATATAGAGAAAAACGCCTATCTTGACATTAATTCAAGTATTTCCATGACAGAGCAATGCGATAATACTAATCGAGTAACAATTTAATCGAGTTTAAGTCGATCTCGACTCGTTAAAAATTTTCACCCTATCAAATAATATAATACATCAAGTGACTAGTTTGGGTAAGAAAATCTCCAAAAATAGACATCAACATGAATACGTTTATGTAAATTTAAGTATTTTGATGTCCAGACAAAGCGAAAAACCTCATTACTTAACGATATAATGTTTATTTTAACGATATATAACAGTTCAACAATTTCACCCCCCGACTCTGGATATCTGATCCGTGATGGTCCTTAAGTTACAAAAGTGTCGCTACCGGGGTTAGCTATCTCAGAGACTATCGAAGATATTGCGACGGGACCCAGAGGGATAGAAACCATTTTTGATGATATTTATAGATTCGCTAACGTCCCAAAATGAAAAATGCCAAAATCGGCAGACCCCGAAACTCCCAGTTACAAAGCACATATCTGAAGTTACAAAGCACACTCTTAAGTTACAAAAGCACACATTCATAAGTTACAAAGCACACCTTTTTGGCTTAAGTTACAAAAGGTGTGCCTTTAAGTTACAAAAAGTGTGTTTTTTGACCCACTTCCCTAACCCTAACCCTAACCCTAACCCTACCCTAACCCTAACCCTAACCCTAACCCCCTAACCCTAACCCTAACCCCTAACCCTAACCCTAACCCAACTCAGAGCAAAACAATGTTAGACCTTAAGCTTAATGAGCCAAAGTTCTTAACGTAATTATCTTAATTAAGTATATCAAAAAGTTTCATTAATATGAATCATTCACTACATTTGATGAATATCTTGCTACAATTGAAATTTAATTGTAAACTTTAGATCAATTCAATAGTCTATTAATTACTACCAGCAATAACTACCATTTTTATAAAATTTATGTATCTATTAAGTATCTAATGCTACTTAACATTTGAATGCAGGATAATGAGCTATTAAATAATGATATTAAAAGATGCAATTACCTTTACCTTTAACGAGTGAAAAATCCATATAATCCAACAGAGTCACAATCAAAAGAATGATAAAAGAACCAAATCATCAGATATTTATAGAAAGAAATGATTGACAGTCACGTGGGTTAATAGGCGGATTCCCGCATTCCCGCACACGCATCTTGTCAGAGTGGCTATACCCTAACCCTAACCCTAACCCTTAACCCAACCCAACCCTAACCCTAACCCTAACCTTAACCCTGCCTTTACCCTACTTCAATTTAACCAAAACATTTACCCTAAACCTAAACCTAAACCTTACCCTAACTATAACACTAACCCTTAACCTGCTTTGATTAATATTTGGACCCTAAATTCGAAACACTTACTCTTAGCCTAAACCTAACCCTAACCCTAACCCTAAACCACCTTTGGTTAATATTTGCACCCTAAATTACCTGTTATTAAATGAATACAAGGGGAAGTGTCAGCCGAAGTCTCAAACCGCAAGGCACGCATAGAACACATGAATTGAGTCTACGCGTAAGAAAATAGTGCTGAAAGTTTTCATGCATTTCAGTAAATATGTATTATAAAAACACGCATTAAATCTTTTTAAGTCCTCTGTGTATAAACAAAATTCTGTTTAGAAAATAAACAAATAGTGTTATTGATCAAAATATTCTTACTCGGGTTCAAATGTGGAATGAGTTACGTAACTGAATGCACAGCGCCGTTGACGATTCTTTTGGTGTACGAGCTCATTCATCAATATAAGAGGTTGATGATGGAATCGAAATTTAAGTTCCCAAACGCAATGAGCCATTTTTGAAAAGTTGTGAGTTTTATTTTAACAATCTTTCACCTTAATACTACCAAACTTCATGCGCAAGCCGAAGTTAAAATCGGGACGGGTTATACACAGATGTTTTACAAATTAAATAGGTGTTTCATTGGCTTTCAGTCTACTTGCGGTATGACTGCTGTTCGTCTCTAAAGGAATTTTGCACAAAGAAAATAAAAACATGCCTGAGTTTGCCTTCTCATTCGTTGGCTCTTTAGTTGATTAAACTGAATCTAAGGTTGACAATCTCTGCTATTTATGTCTCTGATTTTCGGAGTATGATTTTTAATGAAAGGAACGGTTGTATCGTAATTCGTGTAGGTGATGCAGGAGTTTACATATAAAAGTAGTAAGTGGCGAACGGATTTATTTTTACCTATTAATTTTGCTTGAATTGCAAATGAAGAAAATCGTGTCAGATAAGTCTTAAAAATCAAAGTGGCGACCTTGACAAATCTTTATCTTTATCAAAGTTTTTGGAATCTTGTTGTAAAAAAAATATTCTTAATGTTAGGTGCCTGTGTTTGTTATCGGTATACAAATGTTCACTTTTTTTTGTTAATTCAGCAGTTTTAGAGTTTTCGGGGTTTTCATTAAACTTTTATTACAGATACCGTCTGACTTGTTGATTTTCCCTTGGATCACAAAATTGAATAAGTCTAATGATCAAAATTATCTACTTTGATATAGTTGTTTGATTTTCCTGGTAAGTAGTAATTTTTAAAAATTTTCATTGGGGTCTTATTTTACATAATATATTACATTGTGTCAATTTTCTACAATAATGAGGGCCGGGATTGAGTAAAATTTAGACAAAGTATCAGACAACTACAAAAAAGCCGAATTAACATAGATTGTAACAACTAATTCAAACTCTTTTATTTTGGAAGCTTATTCGAGGAAATCCAGGACAATTACAAATTCAAACTTTCAAAATCCCGTCTTTCAGTACTCTCAGTACTTTGATTATCTTTTATTACATCAATACAAGAAAATAACCAGTAAAATTTAAAAGAAATGTGCTTTTAACTTGAATTTAAACCTCCATGAGGGAACCCATGGTTTTTGGCTTTGTGTTGAAATGTCAGTACAATTTCATCACATAGGACACCTACTAAGTCTTTTTGTGTTAATATTTGCAGCCTAACTTATCTTTTATAACATCAATACAAAGAAAAAAAAAGCATTAGTTAAATGATAAATGCCTTTATTTAAAAATTTCACCCCAATGAGAGAACCCATGATTTTTTGTTTCTCATTAAACTATCAGTATGGCTAATCACCAAGGAAAACTTCAAAATCTTTTGGAATTTATCCTGGCACCCTTTTTTATTTTTATTTACATCAATACAAAGAAATAATCAGTAAAATTTAAAAGAAATGTGCTTTTAACTTGAATTTAAACCTCCATGAGGAAAGCCATGGTTTTCGGCTTCGCGTTGAAATGTCAGTACAATTTCATCACATAGGACACCTACTAAGTCTTTTTGTGTTAATATTTGCGGCCTAACTTGTCTTTTATAACATCAATACAAAGAAATAAACAGCATTAGTTAAATGATAAATGCTTTTGTTTAAAAGTTCCACCCCAATGAAGGATCCCATGACTTTCCGTTTCTCGTTAAATTATCAGTATGGTTAATCAACAAGGAAACCTTCTAAATCTTTTGGAATATATTGCCTTATATTACAGTAATCTTAATCATAGACAATCAGTTGAAATCGAAGAAACTTTCGGTAGCAAGGGACAGTTTTGGGGAGAAAAATTACCCGTCAAATTTTTTGTAAAATTGAGAGTTGCTGTACTTGAAGGCTTATAAGTGTTGTTAATGTTCATGAAATGATTTTTAATGATTATCATTAGTTAGAGGGGGGACTCTTTTTGAAATTGATTTGCAATATGTAGGCCCTTAATGTTAGGTTCCTGGTAATCAGAAGTAAAATTAGAAACGCGGTTATGTCTGTTGTGTTGACTTAACACAAATTTACTAATACCTAGAAAACTCAATAAGACCTTTAAGGGTCATCTTTTAACCTTAACCTTTAACCTCAAACATTACAGCTTAACATCTATTGTGGGAGTTTTAAGAAAAGTTCATTTCGTCATTTACAATAATTGATATCTGTAAATTTTAATGCAAACCGGAACATTAAATGATTTTTTTTCGTCTTAAAAGAGCTTCTACTGAAGTATAAGTTCAAAACCTAACCCCAATACAGGGTTCAACAACAAGTTTTTGTTTCGGGTTTAAATGTGAGGTAAAATGGCTGGTAAAGAGATTTAACCTCAACAACAATCACTATAAATATATATCAATCCAGCTTTAACTCCGCCCTTCAAAGATCACGTGACAATTCGGTGACATTGACGAGTTGATACAGCAAATGATTTCGTGAATATGCCTTAACCCTAACCCTAACCCTAATCTACAGATTTAATTCTTGTATAACAAAACATTGACCAGCACAAAGGCATATCATTTTCTTTGATTGTACTACCGTACAGTAACAGATATAAAAAATCAAACCAAATCAAACAACGTTAATACAAACAAAACCAACAAATGACAAACAATTTCAGAAATGCAAACAAAATAAATAACAGTAAAAATTAAACAACATTTAAAACATGATAACAATTAATTCATTTAAAATTTAAAGATTGGCACTTGGAGGCTTTTTCTGATGTCCTTGATTTCAAAACTGTCAGTCCAGAGGTCCTCGCGACAAAATTAAGGAGAGTTTATTGTGAAGCCAAACCGAAATCAACTTCCAAAAGATCAGAAGAACTGACGGATGTACAAGCTGAAAATTACCACAAAAAATCTTTGAAATCTATCCGTTCTGCAATCAATCGGTACCTCCAAGACCTTAGAAGGTCCATGGATATTGTTCGAGACAATGAATTCAAATCAGCAAACCATACATTGGATGGAATGCTAAAAGAAATGACAAAAACTGGTGCATCAAGGGCTACCAACCACAAATCTGTCATTCATCCTGAAGACCTTGAACGAATTTCTTCTTACTTCATTGCCGCTTCTTACAATCCAATTGTTCTTCGACAATGTGTGTGGTATCACTTGTCTATACATCTTGTTACGCGTGGATAAGAGTTCCACCATCAACTGCGAACAGACTCGTTTCGTTTTCAAAAGGATGAGAACAATCGCCAGTATGTAACTCTTTGCAACGAAACACAACAGAAAAACTTCCAGGGGGTATTCGATCAGAAGAAGCTCCATCTAGAAAGAGAATCTATGAGGTTCCTGAGAGTGAGATCTGTCCAGTTAAAATGCTACGTCTGCTTCTCTCTAAGACAGACAACAGTGCTCTTAGTTTGTTCAACTCTTGTTTCAAAGATGCACTGCAGAATCCTAGTGCAGATCTCTGGTACACATAAAAACCTCTAGCAAAGAGATCATTCAGTGGCTACATGTCCGACATTTGCAAGTCATCCATATGCATGAACACTTACACACCTCACTGTTTGCGCGCAACATCAATAACAGCCATGAGTGATCAGGGATTCGAGTCATGTCAGATAATGTATATGAGTGGCCACCGTTGTGATGCTTCTCTTAAGACATACAATCGTCACCTGTCAGATGAACAAAAACGCTCAGTTAGTTCATGTTTGTCAAATGTTACTAACCCTAATCATAACAATCGCAAAATCACCAACCTTTCGTGCAGCTCATCCACTATGTCAATCGCCACAACACGAGCTCCATCTGCATCTCTCTCTGTTGTTCCACGAGAAGAAATCGAAGGTAACCCGACAGAAATGCCATCCTATGACGCTTCATGCAATTCTTCGGTCAGAAACACCATGTCTTCAGAAATTCTCGCCAAAGCCGTCTTCAATCACTGTGTTTTCAACTTTAACAAGTAATTGCCGACCGGATTACTTTAACGGAAGTAGTGATGTTCCGCGTTAATCCCAACCCTTCGGGCTTTATGAGATTCGATCACGTGACAAACCCGTATTTATATCCCGATAGACATAAAAAAATGATACCTTATTTCTTAATCACGGTGAACTTTTTAAGTTGCTGTTTATTTCCTACGTAAAACAAATCGTGTAATAATTCATAAAGATATGACAAAATATTCCATAAATTTGCCATATAATTTATGTAAAAAAGCACTAACCATTTTATATTTCTAGTATCGATACCTTCACAACTTTATTATTCATGGGTCACACACAAGCGTGAATGTTTTAATTTATAACCCAACATACATGCAATTAAGATTTTAAAAAAAATACTAGAAAGCTTTTCACAATCTTTCAATGCAGGTGGCCGTCATGTGCGCAAAACCTCCGCAAAATTTCCGTAAAGGACTATGTGCGGTATGGTCATATATCTTATATATAAATAAGTCTTCATGACGCTGTTTCTATATCATGACGTCACTGTGGTGATTACCTTTTACACTCTTATTTTCAATACGATTTTAACTCTCTTCCATCTTCTTTTTAAAGCTTGTTATAAAACTTTTTATTTGGGGGGCAAAAAATGCATAATACCGCACATTGTCCTTTTGCTTTGTTTGCGGGAGCTTCGTAAATAAGCCGTAAACCAACCGTAATCCTTCCGTAAAGTTTGCGCAAGCCTTCCGTAAACTCAGCGCGACTACGGAATTTACGGAGGCTTTGTGAATAAGGTCCCAGGTAAATTTGAAGGGTTTCTTATAAATAAGTCTCTAAATAATTTTCCACCTTTTAATGCTAGTTATATTTTAGCTTTTTATTAAAAAAACATTTTTTTAATTGATATGAAAACGTTTTATCTATTCCCATTTAGGTAATCCTTAACATGAATAATTTTAATGTCATTTATAAAAGTCTAATTAGCCAGAAGTGATGTTAATAATTACTTTAAACCTGTTCATTGTAATTGTATAAGTAAGCGATTAGCAGGGATTGAAAATTCTAACAGAGTCCTAACTTCAGATATAACTTGATATTTATATCAAATTAAATGTGTAATAAACAGGAGCTTGATTTTAAGTTCAAAGTTCTTAAACACGAGGAAATGATTTGAAAGTAGAGTGTAAACAGATAGCCATGCTATGACCTTGAATTGCTAGTATTACATAATGGTCACTATGATATTTATGTATACCTAGTTGCTGCGCACTGAATGGTGCGAAGGATAATTAATAGAATGAACTCTGTGAATCTTGTAGCACTGCGTAGTATTCCTAAATGATGTTATAAAACCAGGCGAATAATACGGGCATAATAATATCCGAATTGAGAGTTTAAAAACAAGTGTCATATTTGGCGATTCTGTGTCTGCAACAATAGCTCTAGTACTCTATATTGACTCATGTATTGTGTATTCTATATATTAACCTTTGTAACCTTTTATGCCGTGTATGAATGAACGTATTATGAGTAAGTGATGCCTCATACTAGGTGGGGGACTCCGAGACCCAGGACTCGGAGACTCACATCCTGCATCCAGACTCTTTGATTGGCAGTTTTGACGGTTTTGTTACTTTATTTAGGAATAAACTATTAATCTTAATTTTGAACACTGAATGTTCACTCATGATCGTCGTAAATGGGCCGAACTAGTCAAAACTGTCCATCATATGTAAAATGTTATATATACCCATGTAAAATGATGTTGAGGAGAGAGATAGATTCCGCTTATAGAGATTTTGAGACTCCTGATTTGGGCTGCTATTAGCTGATGTAATTATAACTATACGATCACGCTTAATAAAACCGCTTGAGAAAGAAATACTGGACATGTCATCACTAAGTTTTAGCTGACCCTCAATTGGATCCGTAAGACAGAAGGCTTACATGAACTTTCTTGGTGCCGTGACCAGGACTGAGCGAAGTTCAAAACAGAATAAGGTAAGAACCATTTCTATATGTCTCTTTTAGCTATCTCGAAGTAAACAGCTTTGTCTAAGCAACCAATATGGTGACAGGTGATGGGTTTTATAAAAAAGAATTAAAAAATCAATTTGAGCAATTAGAAAAGCAATTCGCGGGGTTGGGTCAGAACGAGGAAAATAAAGGGCAAGAAACAGGTCAAAAATCCTCAGAAAAAGAGCAGATTAAACAAAATACTTTTGAAACATATCATGATGCTAGGCCGTATGAAACTCGTGAACCTCGACACCGAGTCCCAGATCAGGATAATGATAAAGATTTTTTCATTGGTCAAGTTAAAGCTATAACAGCCGCACTCTCAGTGCCCCTATCTTCTGTGATAACTCCTTTTGAGGGAGATGCTCAAAAATTTAAACAGTGGATAAAAGAAGTTGAAAAGTACAGTGTTATGTCTGGGAAACAAGGTCATGAGATCCCCATGCTTGCATACATAACGAGTAAGGGTTCAGTGGGGGATTATATTAAAAGGTATTTAGATGAAACAAATGCGTCTGAAGAAATCCCATCTTGGAACGATCTTAAGGAATCCCTTAAAAATAGATTTGCAGAAATAACAGATCCCCAACACGCGTTAGCAGTAATGCGTAAGACTCGACAAAATTCAAATGAAAGTGTTCAGTTGTTCGCCGAGGGACTATTGCAAATCGCGGAAGACGCCTACAGTAATAACAGACTAAAAGATCCTTTGATACAACAACAGCTAGTAGATATCTTTTGTGACGGGTTGACATTCGACTACCTCAGAATGAACATTTTGCGAGAAAACCCTAAAGATTTAGAATCCGCAATTCAAATAGCAATGCGAGAACAAAATCTGAGACAGAGGCTAGCGATAAGAGGGTCAAATATGACAGAAATTGTACAGAGTAATGACAACAGACGAACTCTTTCAAATTTTGATACTACTCTTCCCTTATTAAAGGATAGAGCAGATAAACTTACCTCAGTGGAAACAAGGCATGTAGAACCAATGGAAATTGACCATGCGCGTAATAGTAGGTGTTTTAAATGCAAACAGGCTCGATTTTGTACTCAAAATAAATCCCAAATCAGGTCCAGTCCTCAAATAAATAAACGACCCAGTCAAAACAAACCCGTCCATAATGTAGAGCAGAAACCCCGTTCGCCTGTGGAATGTAGGAATTGTGGTAAAGTAGGTCATGTGCTTGCCGATTGTTGGGGCTCGCATATGTATCAAAGAGCGCAGCAAAATCGGGGCAGACCATCAAGTCGTCAAGGCCGAACATGTAAATCTAGCGACTAAGTAAATAGGGGATCGTCTCAAAATTTCAAATCGCGCTCTTATTTTGACAAACAAAAGCAGGAAAACTAAGACGTTCTTCCTTCGTTGAAGCCCGAAGAAAGAACTTTAAACAAAGACCTACATATGAAATTAATTTTACTAACAACCTCAGTAGCTGTTTATTAAAAGTAGGTAAAAATAAATTTAGAGCTTTGGTAGATACAGGTGCAGCCGTATCTCTAATTAGTAAGAAAATGTATGATAATCTATTTCCCCGCCCCAAGTTGTTTAATAATGACGTCCCCTCTCTACAAGCAGCAAATGGCAATTCTTTAATTGCGATAGGGTATGTAAATATTTCCTTTAAGATTTCAGGATTAACTTTAGACCACAAACTTTATGTGACAAAGGGACTCAACCGAAACATGATTCTCGGTCGTGATTGGCTCAAGAAAAACAATGTTCGTTTATACTTTGATCTTGGACTCATGCGTATTGATGGCAAAGTATACGCGGAACTTAAAGAAGATTTACACATCTCAACTTTTGTAAGAACTCCTAAGAAACCTATTATGCGACCAAACACGGTGACTGTATTCTATGGAAAAATAAATAACAATTTTCCTCTGGAAAAAAATGACTTGGTTGAAGTGAACAGCATAGACAATAACTGCATTATGGAAGACCCAGGACTATATTTAAAAGACGCCGTTTGTATAGTTCGGAAAGATAAGAAAGTTCCAATGAATTTCGTTAACCAAACTAACAAAAATTATAAAATTCCAGGAGGCTACATAGTAGGACGAATTACCGCATTAAAACAGAAGGAAATCTCAGAAATACAGACTACTCAAGACACAAAAGAAGAAATTGATGTACCTAAGAGATTTGAACACTCAATCAAAAGACTTGTGAGCAAAAACAATGATTTATTTGCAAAGAAAGACAGTGATCTTGGAGTGACTGATACTGTTAAAATGAAGATAGAAACTGGAGATCACCACCCAATAAAGAACAGACCCTACCGTGTACCCTTAAATAAAAAACAGATAATTGACAAGGCCATACTGGAAATGATGGACGCAAAGATTATTGAGAGATCACAATCGCCTTGGTCATTTCCCTTAGTAGTGGTGAAGAAAAAGGACGGATCAGACCGGATGTGCGTTGACTTTAGAAGCTTGAATAAGATAGTGAAACCCGTATCATTCCCGCTACCGTTGATTGATGACATCCTATGTTTACGAGGTAAGGCAAAATATTTCACTGCACTAGACTTAAAGAGTGGATATTGGCAAGTGAAATTAGAAGATTCAAGTAAAGAAAAAACGGCCTTTGCATGTCACAAAGGACTATTTCAATTCAACCGTATGCCATTTGGGTTAAGTAATGCACCAGCAGTTTTTCAGGAGCTGATGAACAATTCCTCTTCAAGGACAAGAGGAGTTTGCTATCGCATACCTGGATGAAATTCTTATATTCTCAGAGACACCG
The DNA here is from genome assembly GCF_025612915.1 of Magallana angulata. Taxonomy (NCBI): domain Eukaryota; kingdom Metazoa; phylum Mollusca; class Bivalvia; order Ostreida; family Ostreidae; genus Magallana; species Magallana angulata. The sequence continues at coordinate 143,826 of NW_026441716.1, forward strand.
GAAGATCATCTTCGTCATATTCAAGACGTTTTCAACCGCCTAAGGAAGCATGGACTTAAAATGAAGCTAAAGAAATGTAGTTTCTTCAAGGAACAGAGAGAATATCTTGGTTTCATCATTGATGAACATGGCGTTACACCTGATCCAAAGAAAGTCGAAGCTATCAGAAAGTTACCAGCGCCCACTACAGTCCGAGAAGTTCGTGGCTTTATAGGTATGTGTAGTTATTACAGGAGATTTATACCGAACTTCTCTAAGATTGCAGAACCATTGATTGACTTAACCAGAAAATATGCAAGGTTCAAATGGACATCATGTTGCCAAAAAGCGTTTGACTTTATTAAAGAAAGTTTAACGGTAGTGCCTTTACTAGCATATCCAGTTACTAATAAGCCGTACATTCTGTACACCGATGCCAGCGACAATTGTATTGGAGCGTGCCTTACTCAAAAGACAGATGAGGGAGAAGATAAGCCAATATATTACTTATCCCACAAGCTGAGTAAAACTCAAGAAAAGTGGTCAACCATAGAAAGGGAGGCATTTGCAATCCATTACGCCCTTCAGAAGTTAGACCATTATTTACACGGTGCTCAGTTTACTATAAGAACAGACCATAAGCCGCTAAAGTATATCTTAGAATCTCCAATGCAAAATAATAAAATTCAACTATGGGCATTAAGTATTGCAGGATATAACTGTAAGGTAGAGTACATAGACGGACGATTTAACTGCTGTGCAGATCTCTTATCCAGATTACCGACAGTCAACCACGAGTGTGAAGAGGAAGAACAATCAGAGCATGATGAACCAGATGTTAAGGACAATTTCTTTGAAGTGAACGTACTTAACTCCAATGCCTTTTCGCCTAAGAGATTGGCCAGATGTGAAGTTAAACAACACAACGAATTGGTCAAACCCTTTATTAATCTACCAGACGAAATCAACATCAAAGAAAGTCAACAACACGATGAGCAGATCAAGAAACTGAAGAATCGGTTAAATAAAGGAACAGCAACGGCAACCGAAGAAAAGAAGTTTCTGAAAATTGATGGTTTAATGTACTATCTTTCAGATGGAGACTCAGAAGGCCCAAGACTTCGCCTGTATGTACCACATGAGTTAGAACTTTTAGTAGTGCAGCAGTATCATGACGGACTTAGACATATGGGAGT